>NC_053394.1:194508488-194561064 GCF_905171765.1 Bufo bufo | reverse complement strand
TCTTTCCGAAATGGGGTCACATGTGGGGTATTTATACTGCCCTGGCATTCTAGGGGCCCTAAAGCGTGAGAAGAAGTCTGGAATATAAATGTCTAAAAAATTTTACGCATTTGGATTCCGTGAAGGGTATGGTGAGTTCATGTGAGATTTTATTTTTTGACACAAGTTAGTGGAATATGAGACTTTGTAAGAAAAAAATATATAATTTCCGCTAACTTGGGCCAAAAAAATGTCTGAATGGAGCCTTACAGGGGGGTGATCAATGACAGGGGGGTGATCAATGACAGGGGGGTGATCAGGGAGTCTATATGGGGTGATCACCCCCCTGTCATTGATCACCCCCCTGTAAGGCTCCATTCAGATGTCCATATGTGTTTTGCGGATCCGATCCATCTATCCGTGGATCCGTAAAAATCATACGGACATCTGAATGCAGCCTGACAGGGGGGGTGATCAATGACAGGGGGGGTGATCAATGACAGGGGGGGGGATCAATGACAGGGGGGTGATCAGGGAGTCTATATGGGGTGATCACCCCCCCCCGGAAGGCTCCAGGGAGACGCCTGTATGTGTTTTGCGGATCCGATCCATCTATCAGTGGATCCGTAAAAATCATGCGGACATCTGAATGGAGCTTTACAGGGGGGTGATCAATGACAGGGGGGTAATCAATGACAGGGGGGTGATCAGGGAGTCTATATGGGGTGATCACCACAGTCATTGATCACGCCCCTGTAAGGCTCCATTCAGACGTCCGTATGCGTTTTGCGGATCCGATCCATCTATCAGTGGATCCGTAAAAATCATGCGGACATCTGAATGGAGCTTTACAGGGGTGTGATCAATGACAGGGGGGTAATCAATGACAGGGGGGTGATGAGGGAGTCTATATGGGGTGATCACCACAGTCATTGATCACGCCCCTGTAAGGCTCCATTCAGACATCCATATGCGTTTTGCGGATCCGATCCATCTATCAGTGGATCCGTAAAAATCATGCGGACATCTGAATGGAGCTTTACAGGGGTGTGATCAATGACAGGGGGGTAATCAATGACAGGGGGGGTGATGAGGGAGTCTATATGGGGTGATCACCACAGTCATTGATCACGCCCCTGTAAGGCTCCATTCAGACGTCCGTATGCGTTTTGCGGATCCGATCCATCTATCAGTGGATCCGTAAAAATCATGCGGACATCTGAATGGAGCTTTACAGGGGTGTGATCAATGACAGGGGGGTAATCAATGACAGGGGGGTGATCAGGGAGTCTATATGGGGTGATCACCACAGTCATTGATCACGCCCCTGTAAGGCTCCATTCAGACGTCCGTATGCGTTTTGCGGATCCGATCCATCTATCAGTGGATCCGTAAAAATCATGCGAACATCTGAATGGAGCCTTACAGGGGTTTGATCAATGACAGGGGGGTAATCAATGACAGGGGGGTGATCAGGGAGTCTATATGGGGTGATCACCACAGTCATTGATCACGCCCCTGTAAGGCTCCATTCAGACGTCCGTATGCGTTTTGCGGATCCGATCCATCTATCAGTGGATCCGTAAAAATCATGCGGACGTCTGAATGGAGCTTTACAGGGGTGTGATCAATGACAGGGGGGTAATCAATGACAGGGGGGTGATCAGGGAGTCAATATGGGGTGATCACCACAGTCATTGATCACGCCCCTGTAAGGCTCCATTCAGACGTCCGTATGCGTTTTGCGGATCCGATCCATCTATCAGTGGATCCGTAAAAATCATGCGGACATCTGAATGGAGCTTTACAGGGGGGTGATCAATGACAGGGGGGTAATCAATGACAGGGGGGTGATCAGGGAGTCTATATGGGGTGATCACCACAGTCATTGATCACGCCCCTGTAAGGCTCCATTCAGACGTCCGTATGCGTTTTGCGGATCCGATCCATCTATCAGTGGATCCGTAAAAATCATGCGGACGTCTGAATGGAGCTTTACAGGGGTGTGATCAATGACAGGGGGGTAATCAATGACAGGGGGGTGATCAGGGAGTCTATATGGGGTGATCACCACAGTCATTGATCACCCCCTGTAAGGCTCCATTCAGACGTCTGTATGCGTTTTGCGGATCCGATCCATCTATCAGTGGATCCGTAAAAATCATGCGGACATCTGAATGGAGCTTTACAGGGGTGTGATCAATGACAGGGGGGTAATCAATGACAGGGGGGTGATGAGGGAGTCTCTATGGGGTGATCACCACAGTCATTGATCACGCCCCTGTAAGGCTCCATTCAGACGTCCGTATGCGTTTTGCGGATCCGATCCATCTATCAGTGGATCCGTAAAAATCATGCGAACATCTGAATGGAGCTTTACAGGGGTTTGATCAATGACAGGGGGGTAATCAATGACAGGGGGGTGATCAGGGAGTCTATATGGGGTGATCACCACAGTCATTGATCACGCCCCTGTAAGGCTCCATTCAGACGTCCGTATGCGTTTTGCGGATCTGATCCATCTATCAGTGGATCCGTAAAAATCATGCGGACGTCTGAATGGAGCTTTACAGGGGTGTGATCAATGACAGGGGGGTAATCAATGACAGGGGGGTGATCAGGGAGTCAATATGGGGTGATCACCACAGTCATTGATCACGCCCCTGTAAGGCTCCATTCAGACGTCCGTATGCGTTTTGCGGATCCGATCCATCTATCAGTGGATCCGTAAAAATCATGCGGACATCTGAATGGAGCTTTACAGGGGGGTGATCAATGACAGGGGGGTAATCAATGACAGGGGGGTGATCAGGGAGTCTATATGGGGTGATCAGGGGTGATCAAGGGTGATCAAGGGGTTAATAAGTGACAGGGGGGGGTGTAGTGTAGTGGTGCTTGGTGCAACATATTACTGAGCTACCTGTATCCTCTGGTGGTCGATCCAAACAAAGGGGACCACCAGAGGACCAGGTAGCAGGTATATTAGACGCTGTTATCAAAACAGCGTCTAATATACCTGTTAGGGGTTAAAAAAAATCACATCTCCAGCCTGCCAGCGAACGATCGCCGCTGGTAGGCTGGAGATCCACTCTCTTACCTTCCGTTCCTGTGAACGCGCGCGCCTGTGTGCGTGCGTTCACAGGAAATCTCGCGTCTCGCGAGAGGACGCGCCGGCGCGTCCACCCAGAAGAGCAGGGCCGCCGCAAAGACGCAATCCTGCGTACGGCGGTCCTGAGGAGGTTAACAATTACCTCCACAGTGCCTGCCCCTTTAACATTGACCACCCCTTTAACAGTGACCTTCATAATGGCCGCCCCTTTAACAGTGACCACCCCTTTAACAGTGACCTAGACAGTCTCCGCCCTTTTAACAGTGACCTCCACATTGCCTGTCCTTTCAATAGTGCCCGCCCCTTTAACAGTGAACTCCACAGCGCCCATCCATTTAATAGTGGCCCCTTCCCCCCATGCATGTAGCAGTGTAGTTTAAGGACCTGAGATTTGCTAAAACCTGTGATCAGTTGTTATGGCAACCTGGAGTAGGACCTGCGAGCTTCTATTGGCTAATAAGGGGCATGTGACCGTGTAATTGGCAGTTCGGATTTAAGTGAAAGGCTTGCTGGCTTCTATTGTCTAATAGAGATGTCCTTACAGTACACCCGGCGGTCGTTTCGCGGCGAACTTTGCTCGTTCGCTGTTTGCCGAATGGGCGAACATATGGCAATATTCGCGCCCGCCATATTCTTTTACATTGTGATGAACTTTGACCCATGACACATCCATCAGGTGGTACAGGATCGCCAATTGAGATGTTTCAGCACATAGACATACCCCCTACCTTATAAATAAACCTGATCTGGCCGCCATTTTACACACAGCAAGCGACATGAGCTTTTTGAAGCTGTCTGTGTCCACCAGCCTAAATGACAGCATTTCATAGGCCAGTAGTTTAGAAATGCTGGCATTCAGGGCCAGGGATCGAGGGTGGCTAGGTGGGAATTTACGCTTTCTCTCAAATGTTTGTGAGATGGAGAGCTGAACGCTGCCGTGTGACATGGTTGAGATGCTTGGTGACGCAGGTGGTGGTGTTGGTGGTACTTCCCATGTTTGCTGGGCGGCAGGTGCCAACGTTCCTCCAGAGGCGGAGAAAGAGGCCGGGGCGGCGGCAGCAGCAGAAGAGGCCGAGGCGGCAGCAGCAGAAGAGGTAGCAGGGGGAGCCTGAGTGACTTCCTTGTTTTTAAGGTGTTTACTCCACTGCAGTTCATGCTTTGCATGCAGGTGCCTGGTCATGCAGGTTGTGCTAAGGTTCAGAACGTTAATGCCTCGCTTCAGGCTCTGATGGCACAGCGTGCAAACCACTCGGGTCTTGTCGTCAGCACATTGTTTGAAGAAGTGCCATGCCAGGGAACTCCTTGAAGCTGCCTTTGGGGTGCTCGGTCCCAGATGGCGGCGGTCAGTAGCAGGCGGAGTCTCTTGGCGGCGGGTGTTCTGCTTTTCCCCACTGCTCCCTCTTTGTCTTTTGCTACGCTGTTGGCTCGGTCTCACCACTGCCTCTTCCTCCGAACTGTGAAAATTAGTGGCACGACCTTCATTCCATGTGGGGTCTAGGACCTCATCGTCCCCTGCATCGTCTTCCACCCAGTCTTGATCCCTGACCTCCTGTTCAGTCTGCACACTGCAGAAAGACGCAGCAGTTGGCACCTGTGTTTCGTCATCATCAGAGACGTGCTGAGGTGGTATTCCCATGTCCTCATCATCAGGAAACATAAGTGGTTGTGCGTTAGTGCATTCTATCTCTTCCAGCCCTGGGGAAGGGCTAGGTGGATGCCCTTGGGAAACCCTGGCAGCAGAGTCTTCAAACAGCATAAGAGACTGCTGCATAACTTGAGGCTCAGACAGTTTCCCTGATATGCATGGGGGTGATGTGACAGACTGATGGGCTTGGTTTTCATGCGCCATCTGTGCGCTTTCTGCAGAAGACTGGGTGGGAGATAATGTGAACGTGCTGGATGCACTGTCGGCCACCCAATTGACTAATGCCTGTACCTGCTCAGGCCTTACCATCCTTAGAACGGCATTGGGCCCCACCAAATATCCCTGTAAATCTGGCGGCTACTGGAACCTTAGGTAGTTGGTACACTAGGACGTGTGGCTGTGGCAGAACGGCCACTTCCTCTCCCAGCACCAGAGGGTCCACGACCATGTCCGCGTCCGTGTCCCTTACTAGATGTTTACCTCATTGTTACCGTTCACCACAATAAGAAAAATATTATTCGGGCCAATGTATTGAATTCTAAATCAGGCCTTTTTTTACAGACACCTAACACTATCTGGCTATCTATTTAGGTACCGTATTACACTAATACAGGCACACCAGTAATGACAGATTTAGCTGAATACAAATTTGAGGCCTATTATTTAGACGCTGGGTGACAGGTATACGTTTACGGACAGAATTAGGCTACTTTTACACTTGCGTTGTTCTTTTCCGGCATAGAGTTCCGTCACAGGGGCTCTATACCGGAAAAGAACTGATCAGGTATGTCCCCATGCATTCTGAATGGAGAGTAATCCGTTCAGTTTGCATCAGGATGTCTTCAGTTCAGTCGTTTTGACTGATCAGGCAAAAGAGAAAACCGTAGCATGCTACGGTTTTATCTCCGGCTAAAAAAACTGAAGACTTGCCTGAATGCCGGATCCGGCATTTTTTCCCATAGGAATGTATTAGTGCCGGATCCGGCATTCAGAATACCGGAATGCCGGATCCGTCCTTCCGGTATGCGCATGCGCAGACTGAAAAAAAGGTGAAAAAATAAATGCCGGATCCGTTTTTGCCGGATGACACCGGAAAGACGGATCCGGCATTTCAATGCATTTTTTCGACTGATCAGGCATTTTTAAGACTGATCAGGATCCTGATCAGTCTTACTAATGCCATCAGTTAGCATACATTTTGCCTGATCCGGCAAGCAGTTCCGTCGCCGGAACTGCCTGCCGGATCACTCTGCCGCAAGTGTGAAAGTAGCCTTAGACTTGGATCTGCACTGTAGCGTGTGTGTGAAGTTCTTGAGAATGACCCTATCAGCACCTTGAATCTAATCTACCCTTTTAGGGATAGATTTAAAGTAGGCCTGATACAGCAGAAACCACTAATTTTGAGAATTGCAAAATTGGGAATTGTTTTTCAACCCAGAACAAAAACTGTGCTTTGACGACACTAAATAACTTGACCAGCTAAAACAGTAATGACAGATTTGGATGAATATAAATGTGAGGCCTATTTTTTAGGCGCTGGGTGACAGGTATACGTTTAATCACAGAATTAGACTTGGATCTGCACTGTAGCGTGTGTGTGAAGTTCTTGAGAATGACCCTATCAGCACCTTGAATCTAATCTACCCTTTTAGGGATAGATTTAAAGTAGGCCTGATACAGCAGAAACCACTAATTTTGAGAATTGCAAAATTGGGAATTGTTTTTCAACCCAGAACAAAAACTGTGCTTTGACGGACACTAAATAACTTGACCAGCTAAAACAGTAATGACAGATTTGGATGAATATAAATGTGAGGCCTATTTTTTAGGCGCTGGGTGACAGGTATACGTTTAATCACAGAATTAGACTTGGATCTGCACTGTAGCGTGTGTGTGAAGTTCTTGAGAATGACCCTATCAGCACCTTGAATCTAATCTACCCTTTTAGGGATAGATTTAAAGTAGGCCTGATACAGCAGAAACCACTAATTTTGAGAATTGCAAAATTGGGAATTGTTTTTCAACCCAGAACAAAAACTGTGCTTTGACGGACACTAAATAACTTGACCAGCTAAAACAGTAATGACAGATTTGGATGAATATAAATGTGAGGCCTATTTTTTAGGCGCTGGGTGACAGGTATACGTTTAATCACAGAATTAGACTTGGATCTGCACTGTAGCGTGTGTGTGAAGTTCTTGAGAATGACCCTATCAGCACCTTGAATCTAATCTACCCTTTTAGGGATAGATTTAAAGTAGGCCTGATACAGCAGAAACCACTAATTTTGAGAATTGCAAAATTGGGAATTGTTTTTCAACCCAGAACAAAAACTGTGCTTTGACGGACACTAAATAACTTGACCAGCTAAAACAGTAATGACAGATTTGGATGAATATAAATGTGAGGCCTATTTTTTAGGCGCTGGGTGACAGGTATACGTTTAATCACAGAATTAGACTTGGATCTGCACTGTAGCGTGTGTGTGAAGTTCTTGAGAATGACCCTATCAGCACCTTGAATCTAATCTACCCTTTTAGGGATAGATTTAAAGTAGGCCTGATACAGCAGAAACCACTAATTTTGAGAATTGCAAAATTGGGAATTGTTTTTCAACCCAGAACAAAAACTGTGCTTTGACGAACACTAAATAACTTGACCAGCTAAAACAGTAATGACAGATTTGGATGAATATAAATGTGAGGCCTATTTTTTAGGCGCTGGGTGACAGGTATACGTTTAATCACAGAATTAGACTTGGATCTGCACTGTAGCGTGTGTGTGAAGTTCTTGAGAATGACCCTATCAGCACCTTGAATCTAATCTACCCTTTTAGGGATAGATTTAAAGTAGGCCTGATACAGCAGAAACCACTAATTTTGAGAATTGCAAAATTGGGAATTGTTTTTCAACCCAGAACAAAAACTGTGCTTTGACGGACACTAAATAACTTGACCAGCTAAAACAGTAATGACAGATTTGGATGAATATAAATGTGAGGCCTATTTTTTAGGCGCTGGGTGACAGGTATACGTTTAATCACAGAATTAGACTTGGATCTGCACTGTAGCGTGTGTGTGAAGTTCTTGAGAATGACCCTATCAGCACCTTGAATCTAATCTACCCTTTTAGGGATAGATTTAAAGTAGGCCTGATACAGCAGAAACCACTAATTTTGAGAATTGCAAAATTGGGAATTGTTTTTCAACCCAGAACAAAAACTGTGCTTTGACGGACACTAAATAACTTGACCAGCTAAAACAGTAATGACAGATTTGGATGAATATAAATGTGAGGCCTATTTTTTAGGCGCTGGGTGACAGGTATACGTTTAATCACAGAATTAGACTTGGATCTGCACTGTAGCGTGTGTGTGAAGTTCTTGAGAATGACCCTATCAGCACCTTGAATCTAATCTACCCTTTTAGGGATAGATTTAAAGTAGGCCTGATACAGCAGAAACCACTAATTTTGAGAATTGCAAAATTGGGAATTGTTTTTCAACCCAGAACAAAAACTGTGCTTTGACGGACACTAAATAACTTGACCAGCTAAAACAGTAATGACAGATTTGGATGAATATAAATGTGAGGCCTATTTTTTAGGCGCTGGGTGACAGGTATACGTTTAATCACAGAATTAGACTTGGATCTGCACTGTAGCGTGTGTGTGAAGTTCTTGAGAATGACCCTATCAGCACCTTGAATCTAATCTACCCTTTTAGGGATAGATTTAAAGTAGGCCTGATACAGCAGAAACCACTAATTTTGAGAATTGCAAAATTGGGAATTGTTTTTCAACCCAGAACAAAAACTGTGCTTTGACGGACACTAAATAACTTGACCAGCTAAAACAGTAATGACAGATTTGGATGAATATAAATGTGAGGCCTATTTTTTAGGCGCTGGGTGACAGGTATACGTTTAAACACAGAATTAGACTAAGATCTGCACTGTAGCGTGTGTGTGAAGTTCTTGAGAATGACCCTATCAGCACCTTGAATCTAATCTACCCTTTTAGGGATAGATTTAAAGTAGGCCTGATACAGCAGAAACCACTAATTTTGAGAACTGCAAAATTGGGAATTGTTTTTCAACCCAGAACAAAAACTGTGCTTTGACGACACTAAATAACTTGACCAGCTAAAACAGTAATGACAGATTTGGATGAATATAAATGTGAGGCCTATTTTTTAGGCGCTGGGTGACAGGTATACGTTTAATCACAGAATTAGACTTGGATCTGCACTGTAGCGTGTGTGTGAAGTTCTTGAGAATGACCCTATCAGCACCTTGAATCTAATCTACCCTTTTAGGGATAGATTTAAAGTAGGCCTGATACAGCAGAAACCACTAATTTTGAGAATTGCAAAATTGGGAATTGTTTTTCAACCCAGAACAAAAACTGTGCTTTGACGGACACTAAATAACTTGACCAGCTAAAACAGTAATGACAGATTTGGATGAATATAAATGTGAGGCCTATTTTTTAGGCGCTGGGTGACAGGTATACGTTTAATCACAGAATTAGACTTGGATCTGCACTGTAGCGTGTGTGTGAAGTTCTTGAGAATGACCCTATCAGCACCTTGAATCTAATCTACCCTTTTAGGGATAGATTTAAAGTAGGCCTGATACAGCAGAAACCACTAATTTTGAGAATTGCAAAATTGGGAATTGTTTTTCAACCCAGAACAAAAACTGTGCTTTGACGGACACTAAATAACTTGACCAGCTAAAACAGTAATGACAGATTTGGATGAATATAAATGTGAGGCCTATTTTTTAGGCGCTGGGTGACAGGTATACGTTTAATCACAGAATTAGACTTGGATCTGCACTGTAGCGTGTGTGTGAAGTTCTTGAGAATGACCCTATCAGCACCTTGAATCTAATCTACCCTTTTAGGGATAGATTTAAAGTAGGCCTGATACAGCAGAAACCACTAATTTTGAGAATTGCAAAATTGGGAATTGTTTTTCAACCCAGAACAAAAACTGTGCTTTGACGGACACTAAATAACTTGACCAGCTAAAACAGTAATGACAGATTTGGATGAATATAAATGTGAGGCCTATTTTTTAGGCGCTGGGTGACAGGTATACGTTTAATCACAGAATTAGACTAAGATCTGCTCTGTAGCGTGTGTGTGAAGTTCTTGAGAATGACCCTATCAGCACCTTGAATCTAATCTACCCTTTTAGGGATAGATTTAAAGTAGGCCTGATACAGCAGAAACCACTAATTTTGAGAATTGCAAAATTGGGAATTGTTTTTCAACCCAGAACAAAAACTGTGCTTTGACGACACTAAATAACTTGACCAGCTAAAACAGTAATGACAGATTTGGATGAATATAAATGTGAGGCCTATTTTTTAGGCGCTGGGTGACAGGTATACGTTTAATCACAGAATTAGACTTGGATCTGCACTGTAGCGTGTGTGTGAAGTTCTTGAGAATGACCCTATCAGCACCTTGAATCTAATCTACCCTTTTAGGGATAGATTTAAAGTAGGCCTGATACAGCAGAAACCACTAATTTTGAGAATTGCAAAATTGGGAATTGTTTTTCAACCCAGAACAAAAACTGTGCTTTGACGGACACTAAATAACTTGACCAGCTAAAACAGTAATGACAGATTTGGATGAATATAAATGTGAGGCCTATTTTTTAGGCGCTGGGTGACAGGTATACGTTTAATCACAGAATTAGACTTGGATCTGCACTGTAGCGTGTGTGTGAAGTTCTTGAGAATGACCCTATCAGCACCTTGAATCTAATCTACCCTTTTAGGGATAGATTTAAAGTAGGCCTGATACAGCAGAAACCACTAATTTTGAGAATTGCAAAATTGGGAATTGTTTTTCAACCCAGAACAAAAACTGTGCTTTGACGGACACTAAATAACTTGACCAGCTAAAACAGTAATGACAGATTTGGATGAATATAAATGTGAGGCCTATTTTTTAGGCGCTGGGTGACAGGTATACGTTTAATCACAGAATTAGACTTGGATCTGCACTGTAGCGTGTGTGTGAAGTTCTTGAGAATGACCCTATCAGCACCTTGAATCTAATCTACCCTTTTAGGGATAGATTTAAAGTAGGCCTGATACAGCAGAAACCACTAATTTTGAGAATTGCAAAATTGGGAATTGTTTTTCAACCCAGAACAAAAACTGTGCTTTGACGGACACTAAATAACTTGACCAGCTAAAACAGTAATGACAGATTTGGATGAATATAAATGTGAGGCCTATTTTTTAGGCGCTGGGTGACAGGTATACGTTTAATCACAGAATTAGACTTGGATCTGCACTGTAGCGTGTGTGTGAAGTTCTTGAGAATGACCCTATCAGCACCTTGAATCTAATCTACCCTTTTAGGGATAGATTTAAAGTAGGCCTGATACAGCAGAAACCACTAATTTTGAGAATTGCAAAATTGGGAATTGTTTTTCAACCCAGAACAAAAACTGTGCTTTGACGGACACTAAATAACTTGACCAGCTAAAACAGTAATGACAGATTTGGATGAATATAAATGTGAGGCCTATTTTTTAGGCGCTGGGTGACAGGCTCAACTTGCCCCTGATGTAGTATATGGCCAAAAAATAACCACACTATTGATGGTTAAATGCACTTGATGAAAGCTTGACCCTGATGTAGGATATAGCAAAAAATAACCACACTATTGATGGTTAAATGCACTTGGGGGACAGGCTCAGCTTGCCCCTGATGTAGTATATGGCCAAAAAGTAACCACACTATTGATGGTTAAATGCACTTTGTGACAGGCTCAACTTGCCCCTGATGTAGTATATGGCCAAAAAATAACCACACTATTGATGGTTAAATGCACTTGATGAAAGCTTGACCCTGATGTAGGATATAGCAAAAAATAACCACACTATTGATGGTTAAATGCACTTGGGGGACAGGCTCAGCTTGCCCCTGATGTAGTATATGGCCAAAAAATAACCACACTATTGATGGTTAAATGCACTTGATGAAAGCTTGACCCTGATGTAGGATATAGCAAAAAATAACCACACTATTGATGGTTAAATGCACTTGGGGGACAGGCTCAGCTTGCCCCTGATGTAGTATATGGCCAAAAAATAACCACACTATTGATGGTTAAATGCACTTGATGACAGCTTGACCCTGATGTAGGATATAGCAAAAAATAACCACACTATTGATGGTTAAATGTACTTGGTGGCAGCTTGTGCTGGCGCACCACAAGCCACAAAATGGCCGCCGATCACCCCAGAAAAAAGTGACTGAAAAACGCTCTGGGCAGCCTAAAAACACTGAGCAATTGAATAGCAGCAGTTCAATGATCCACAGCTGTAGATCGATCACTGAATGAAGTCTTTTGGAGGAGTTAATCACTGCCTAAACGTCGCAGCTGCAACCTCTCCCTACACTTGTATCAGCAGAGTGACGTGCAGCGCTACGTGACCCAAGCTTATATAGAGGCTGGGTCACATGCTGCACTGGCCAATCACAGCCATGCCAATAGTAGGCAAGGCTGTGATGGCCTCTTGGGGCAAGTAGTATGATGCTTGTTGATTGGCTGCTTTGCAGCCTTTCAAAAAGCGCCAAGAAAGCGCCGAACACCGAACTCGAACCCGGACTTTTATGAAAATGTTCGGGTTCGGATCCGTGTCACGGACACCCCAAAATTCGTTATGAACCCGAACTATACAGTTCGGGTTCACTCATCCCTACTTATGATATACTTTCTAACATAGAAAGTACACTCACCTAAAGATTTATTAGGAACACCTGTTCTATTTCTCATTAATGCAATTATCTAGTCAACCAATCACATGGCAGTTGCTTCAATGCATTTAGGGGTGTTGTCCTGGTCAAGACTCAAGACAATCTCCTGAACTCCAAACTGAATGTCAGAATGGGAAAGAAAGGTGATTTAAGCAATTTTGAGCGTGGCATGGTTGTTGGTGCGAGACGGGCCGGTCTGAGTATTTCATGATCTGCTCAGTTACTGGGATTTTCACACACAACCATTTCTAGGGTTTACAAAGAATGGTGTGAAAAGGGAAAAACATCCAGTATGCGGCAGTCCTGTGGGCAAAAATGCCTTGTGGATACTAGAGGTCAGAGGAGAATGGGCCGACTGATTCAAGCTGATAGAAGAGCAACGTTGACTGAAATAACCACTTGTTGCAACCGAGGTATGCAGCAAAGCATTTGTGAAGCCACAACACGCACAACCTTGAGGCGGATGGGCTTGCAACAGCAGAAAACCCCACCGGGTACCACTCATCTCCACTACAAATAGGAAAAAGAGGCTACAATTTGCACGAGCTCACCAAAATTGGACTGTTGAAGACTGGAAAAATGTTGCCTGGTCTGATGAGTCTCGATTTCTGTTGAGACATTCAAATGGTAGAGTCCGAATTTGGCATAAACAGAATGAGAACATGTATCCATCATCTGATGGCTACTTCCAGCAGCATAATGCACCATGTCACAAAGCTCGAATCATTTCAAATTGGTTTCTTGAACATGACAATGAGTTCACTGTACTAAAATGGCCCCCACAGTCACCAGATCTCAACCCAATAGAGCATCTTTGGGATGTGGTGGAACGGGAGCTTCGTGCCCTGGATGTGCATCCCTCAAATCTCCATCAACTGCAAGATGCTATCCTATCAATATTGGCCAACATTTCTAAAGAATGCTATCAGCACCTTGTTGAATAAATGCCACGTAGAATTAAGGCAGTTCTGAAGGCAAAAGGGGGTCTAACACTGTATTAGTATGGTGTTCCTAATAATTCTTTAGGTGAGTGTATATTATAGTGCAATTGTATTGTGCAGCAGTTGTGTGCGAATCTGGTGCGATACTGCAGCTACACAGAGTGCCAAATGCTATTGGAACAAATAATTTCTACTGGTGTGATGTTGCCCCCCAAAAAAAACATATTGAAGCAGGGGTGCTATATACAAATATAGTGAAAGTTAGGGGTTTGAGCAGCTCTCACCTGTCGAGGATTCCACCGGTATAGCACGGACCAACTCCTTCACCCGAAAATAGGAGAGATATGTAGATATGAAGAAAAAGTAAATTTTGTCCAGCTTGTATTTGTGGCAATCCGAAGGCTTTTATTCAATAATCAGTAAAATCCAGGTACAGAAAGCAGAGTCTACATGTTTCGGGCACAATGCAATTTCAGCCCTTACTCATATACAAATACTATACTTTCTATATAGTGCATTTAGGTAGTGCAGAATTTGTCTGTGGTTTTGCTGCGTTACCACATCTACACAGAGTGAAAAACACTATTTGAAGAAATAATTTCTACTGGTGTGATTAAGCAGTTGTTCCCCCAAAAGAACTGATTGAAGCAGGGGTGTTATATACTATAAATATACTTTCTATATAGTGCATTTAGGTAGTGCAGCATTTGTTTGCGGTTTTGCTGCGTTAACGCATGTACACAGAGTGACAAACACTATTGGAACCAAAAATTTCTACTGGTGTGATTTACCAGTTGCCCCCCAAAAAAACTGATTGAGGCAGGGGTGTGATACACCTTCTTCCACAAATACTGCTCTTCTATAGGGACTTTTGTCACAGGGTCCTTTTGAAAATAACAGGCAGAGGAAGATGCAGGCCATTCTGCAGGGATGGTAGGGGTCAGGCAGGTGCACCAGGCCGCAGCCTAAGTGGGAAGTTGCAGAAGGTGTGTGCGATTACGTCAAAGGACGCACCAGACTTGGTTCAGTGGCTCACTCAGCCTTCCGCTTTTGCACCCTCCTCATCCTCTCTATCTGCACCCTCTTCACTCTCTGTTGTGTGCACCCCAAAGACACCACCACCACCACCACCATATCCTGTCCGCTCGAGCCAGCGGAATTATTTTCCTATCCATTACAAGACCTTACCGATGCGCAGCCATTATTGGCATCGGATCAGGAAGAGGAGGCATCAACGGTCGCCATCCAGCAGTCTGACAACAGTACCCAGATCAGCCCAAAGAGGGTGGTCCCCGCTGTTGCTGCCTACTCCGAGATCTCTAATGTCAGTGGTGGTGAAGGTGACGAATCCGATGATGACGTGTCGATGGACGTCACGTGGGTGCCCACAAGAGAGGAAGAGGAGGGGAGTTCAGAGGGAGAGACGGATCAGGAGATAGGGAAGAGAAGGAGGAGAAGCAGGCAGAACTTACAGTGGACAGGAGGCAAAAAGCAGACTGCTAATGTATCTGGAACGAGCCATCCACCACGCACGGTCACATCTGGCCCTCCCAGGACGCAGGCACATGGCTCCGCAGTGTGTGCTTCTTTTAACGTGCCAGCGGCTGACAATAGTGTTGCCATCTGCAGCTTGTGCTGTCAACGCATACGTCGCAGTAAGCCAAACACTAGCCTAGGGTTGACCGCCTTAAGAAGGCACTTGGCCTCCCATAATCGAGCCCAGTGGGAGCAACACCGTCAGAACCCACAAAGCCACACTCCCGGCGCTCCCCGTCCTGCCTCTTCTCCTTCTCCTCTCTCCTCCCAGTTGTCCTCCACTCTACCTTCCACAGTGCCGTCGTCGCGTTCATCTGGAAAAAGGCATCTGGCCCCTAATGTTCGAGCGAAAAAAGATGATGATGCCGGATAACCCTCTTGCCCAACGGCTGACCGCAGGCTTGTCATAACTGCTAGTCCACCAACTACTGCCATATAAACTGGTGGACTCGGAGGCCTTAAGAATTTGTGGCCATTGGAACACCGCAATGGAAGGTCCCCGGAAGGAAATATTTCTCCTAGAAGGGCATCCTAGAGCTCTATGGCCACGTTCAACGGCAAGTGAATGTATCTCTGGCACACAGTGTCAGTGCCAAGATACATCTGACCACAGACACATGGTCTAGCAAACACGGGCAGGGAAGGTACATAACTTTTACTGCCCACTAGGTGAACCTTCAGACGGCTGTCAAGCATGCAACCCGTGGCACCCATGTAGATTTGGTGTTGCCACCACGGATTGCATGCAGGCCTGCCTCTTCTTCTCCTCCTCCTACTCCATCCACACTCTCCTCCTCGGCTGACTCCTCCTTTTCCGCTGCTACCGTCTCTTCTGCTGCGCCCCCAATGCAGAATCCCACTACGTGTGTGTGGGCACTGCTTAAAAGCACTTTTTACCTTGTCAATTGCATTATGCTGTATTGTGGTACTTTGTATTAATGTATCTGCAAAATCCCTGTTACCAGGCAGATTAGGTGTAATTTATACATCCCACCACTAGATGGGGATATAACTTAGGCTTTATATATACCTAGGTCAGGCCTAGTTAGTCAGTTGAGACCAGAGTGAGTTGAGCATGTAGTTCAGATTAGAGCAGATCTGAGGGGGTCAGATTAGATTAGTGGGAGAAAATGTAGAGTGAAGACTCCATAACACAGATTAGTGAGTGGAGCCAACTTCGCTATGAGGTAATACTAAGATGTGAGGCGCAGAAGAGCGTTTTCCTTCTGTGGCCGGACTATATCCTTGCATCCCTGACCAGTAGGAAAGAGTTTGCCTCCCTGGAATAAAAACAAGCTTCCTAAGGAATCATCGGTGTTAAGAGCCATTATTGAGGGCCACAGACACCTTTGTGCATGGTGGAGGACTTATAGCTTCCGGCAGCCACACCATACTTCTGAGAGACAGATAAGTTTTCCTGTCCAAATATTCAGCTTGTAGGGAAAGGACAAGGAATAGGACTGAGTACATCAATAGGAACAAGGTACACCTAACCCACAGCTCCAAGCCAAACCTAAAAAGCCTAGAAACAGTGGATTTGCAGAATCAACTCTGTAACATCAAGAGACTGCATTTTTGTACTGCTGCAACCAAAGTAATCAACAGTAAAAGTTGTGAGTTGCATCTTACCACTGTCTACCTCATTATTACCACTATTGGTTGTACCACCATTAACGGTACTGGCGTCACGACAAAAAACATCAAGGGACTCAGCCGCAATAAGCCCCCTAAGCACCCCTAACATCAAGGGCACCTCAACCACCATCTTGGCTGATGCTTCCCTACCACAGAGCGTGCCCCGGAGGATTTTGTGCTGTCACCCTCAACCCTGTGCTGTCAGCCCAGGGAGGCTTTCTGCTAGCCGTGAGTAAACTGATGAACTGTGTGTTATAATTTGGCCCCTCATCGGTCCACCGTGCACCTCACGTGTTGCCCCTGTGCTACTGGCTGGCTGCATATCTTTTCTTGGTGTCACGAACAGGATATTAACCCTTGCGCCATATTTGAGAGACTGTCGCATGTGAATAAGCCCCTTTACTTGACTGAAAGACTTTTGCTTATTGTGCGCTGTTTTGGGCAACAGAACTGTTTAAACTGCTTGAAAAGTATATGGAGGTGCTATACTAGTCCCCAGCATAAAAATCGCAGTGTTAAAAGTGAGAAAATTAAACATTTGTGTGTCACTAAAACTGCTTGCTGTCAGTGGATAGACTGTTTATATGCACTTAAGATGGCCGCCGGAGCTCTAGTTTGAAAAATAATACTGCGCCATCACTGTGGACAAGTTAGCGACACCCCCTGAAGAGCGGGAAAATATTGTGCAAAATTGTCTGGTCAAAGCCCATCCTACCTTTACTGTGTTGTTTTCCGAGAGGCCAACCCTGTATGCAAACGTAGCACCGCCTCCTGTGCCCTATGAAGAGTTCTACCATAAAAACAAAATGGGTGGAACTGTGTGGAATATCGATGTGTCCGTCTATTGGACGGGATGACGAAGATACAGTCCCCTATGAATATCTTGATACTCAAAAGACTGCTCCATTATTGTGTGTCACCAAACAACCAAGCCCAATTGGAGTACTGACCAGTGTTGTGCCAAAAGCCTGACTCGCTGAGACCGCCCCTCATGTGGTGGATAATGGTTGCGCCGCTCCTGTCATTCAAACAGACCTGGGAGGCGGGCCTAGTTCTCAGGAAGAGCATGACGTGCGTGCGCACGTTAGAAGCAGAGACGCTGATTGCTGCAGAGAGAGAGAAGCAAAGTGCCGGAGCAGCATGGCCGAAAGACAAGAGAGCTCTGCACCTGAAATCGAATCCGGACGGAACCCGGTCGCCGCTCTGACTTGGACCCCCACGAATATTACTCCGGAGCTACAGGTTCGTGTGCAGGAGTCTTGGGACTGTCACTGGAGGGAGCGTAGTGGGGACCGCGGCAGGTCTGCGCACTCATGCCTGCAAACACTATAATGAAGGACTAACCCGCAAGTTACTGGAGGCACCAGTAAAAGATTTCCCGGTACTAGTGCGAAAACTGGGCCGAGTGCTGGACTTTTGTAAGCAGCGGGGATTCTGATTCATCCGCGACATGGCGACGGATCGTGAGTACTATGTTAACCCCCGGTCCGTGAAAAGAAAAGAACTTTCCCCTTGGCTACATAGTCTATATATTGGAGAGGTGGTCGAGTTCACCCCTGCAGAGGAAGAGCCAGAAAAGGAACTCTCTACCGCCCCCGTGCGGCCTGATACCAAGTATATACCACCAAGTACAACCTAGAATCAGTATGCCACCGGTTTTGCAGGAACCAATATTCTCTGGCAACCCGCCATTGTCACCAAAGACCCTGACGTGAAGCCTAAACCTCACCACTGAAAGGAGAAAGGATTAGGAGAAGAAGGCCCGAGCCACAAAACCTCACCACTGCTACAGAGGACTGTGCTATGTTATTGCAACAACTGGCTGTACAGCAACGACAGGGATTTGCTATCCCACATTATGGAGAGGAGCCTGCTGGTTCTTCAACACAGAAAAAGCCATCTGAAAGATCAAATCCTGTGACCAGGAGTGACCCTACAGTTGGGCTGGTTTGTAATGTGAAAAAAGAACAGCCCCCTATCTTTGAGAAAGTGAAGCAGGAACTTATCTTGCCATCTACACCCAAACAGAGAGTGATGGAGGGACGACCAGAGGGATCATCCCCTGATTCATGGGATTCTGGGAGCCCAATTTCAACAGACGTGTCATCATGTTCTGATCCCTACAACTAAGTAGGCCGTTCAATAACCATTACATGGAGCAGGAGCTGCCATTTGTTTGAGAGGACTTCTCTTCTTGTTTTTGTTTTTGAGCCCCTCTCTAAGTTCTTTTTGCAAGGACTCCATCCAGGACTCCACCTAATCCAGAAAATTTTGCACTACAGTTGTCTTTTATCATGTTTAACCCCTTTTTACCACATTTTCAGGTTATCAAGGGACTTTGTTAGCTCAACATTTAAAGTAAAATACCCAGAAAGACTTTTCTGTGCTTATCCGTTCTACAACAAAATTTTTGCACTTTAAAATGTTTTTATACATGTTTTATACCCCATTTTAGGTATGGACTTTGTCTTCTGAACCATATCATGGACTTTACTGCCCTTATGTGAGATCATTCTCTCATAACCATTTCTGGCCGTAACACATCTACCATAAAAAAAAAAGATGTATGTGATATATTTTATATATTTGCCTAGAATGTATTTTTGTGCATAACCCTTTATTCACAGGAGGTTATTGAAGAGTCATGATAATACATTGCAATGTCTATATTCATATGTGCATATTTGGAGGTGTGTATTTGGTGTATTTCAGGACACGGCTTAGAGATCCACAGCTTCAGACAATATCAATGTCGAGGGCGACTTAAATTTTACCATGGGGGTATGCAGCGTCCCACTACGTGTGTGTGGGCACTGCTTAAAAGCACTTTTTACCTTGTCAATTGCATTATGTTGTATTGTGGTACTTTGTATTAATGTATCTGCGAAATCCCTGTTACAAGGCAGATTAGGTGTAATTTATACATCCCACCACTAGATGGGGATATAACTTAGGTTTTATATATACCTAGGTCAGGCCTAGTTAGTCAGTTGAGACCAGAGTGAGTTGAGAATGTAGTTCAGATTAGAGCAGATCTGAGGGGGTCAGATTAGATTAGTTGGAGAAAATGTAGAGTGAAGACTCCATGACACAGATTAGTGAGTGGAGCCAACTTCGCTAGGAGGTGATACTAAGATGTGAGGCACAGAAGAGCGTTTTCCTTCTGTGGCCACTTGCATCCCTGACCAGTAGGAAAGAGTTTGCCTCCCTGGAATAGAAACAAGCTTCCTAAGGAATCATCGGTGACAAGAGCCATTATTGAGGGCCACAGACACCTTTGCGCATGGTGGAGGACTTATAGCTTCCGGCAGCCACACCATACTTCTGAGAGACAGATGAGTTTTCCTGTCCAAATGTTCAGCTTGTAGGGAAAGGACAAGGAATAGGACTGAGTACATCAATAGGAACAAGGTACACCTAACCCACAGCTCCAAGTCAAACCTAAAAAGCCTAGAAACAGTGGATTTTCTGAATCAACTCTGTAACATCAAGAGACTGCATTTTTGTACTGCTGCAACCAAAGTCATCAACAGTAAAAGTTTTGAGTTGCATCTTACCACTGTCTACCTCATTATTACCACTATTGGTTGTACCACCATTAACGGTACTGGCGTCACGACAAAAACCATCAAGGGACTCAGCCGCAACAAGCACCCTAAGCACCCCTAACATCAAGGGCACCTCAACCACCATCTTGGCTGATGCTTCCCTACCACAGAGCGTGCCCTGGAGGATTTCGTGCTGTCCACCTTAACCCTGTGCTGTCAGCCCAGGGAGGCTTTCTGCTAGCCGTGAGTAAACTGATGAACTGTGTGTTATAATTTGGCCCCTCATCGGTCCACCGTGCACCTCACGTTTTGCCCCTGCGCTACTGGCTGGCTGCACTAAACTCCCCAGTACCTATTCGACATGCTAGGTTTGATGTTGCCATGTTGTGCTGCGTCTGTTGTGCCTGGAAGCGAAGAGCCACACCGGTCCTACACTACTTTCAGCTTTGCGGTCACAAGCTGATCAGTGGCTAACCCCGCTCAATTTGACAATTGGTAAAGTGGTGTGCGACAACAGTGCCAATCTGCTGAGCACGCTGAAACACGGCAAAATGACACACGTGCCATGCATGGCACACATTCTGAACTTAGTCGTGCAGCGATTCGTTGTCAAATACCCCGGGGTCTGGCCATTTTAGAAGATCTTACACGGCCATCGCTCGCCTTGCTGACATTCAGTGGAGACACCACCTTACCGTCAGACGTCTGATTTTTGACTGCCCGACGCGATGGAACTCCACCTTGTATAATCTTGATAGGCTGCTTCAGCAGAAATGTGCAGTTAATGACTACCTGTACAAACTCTGCAGCAGGAAAGGTTCTGGGAGCTTGTTTTTTTTTCACCGCGCCAGTGGCTGCTCATGCGCGACGCATGCAGACTTCTGCGGCCATTTGATGAGATCACCAAACTCGTCAGTCGCAGCCAGGGCACCATCAGTGACATCGTACCTTATGCCTTCTTTCTGGAGCGTGCATTGCATCGTGTCATTGATCAAGCCGTCGAGGAGCACGAGCAGGAAGATGAGGAAGACGCAATGCTGGATGAATTCCCAGGGGGGCTACTCCATATGAGACAAGTCAGCAGCAGTCTGAAGAGGAGTCAGAGGAGGATGGTGCCTGGGGGGAGGAGGAGGAGCAAGAAGAGCAGGCTTTAAACTTTTCTGGGATCCCTGGTGTTGTCCATGGATGGGGGAGGAGACCGAGGACGACATTCTCCTGGGCAAAGAGCAGGAGCCAGGCCGCTCCACCGCTTCCAATTTAGTGCAAATGGGGGCCTTCATGTTCCAGTGTTTGAAGAGGGACCCCCATATAAAAAGCATAAAGGGCAAGGACCAGTACTGGGTGGCAACATACTTAGACCCCCGGTACAAACACAAAATGGCAGACATGTTACCAGCATCACAGAGGGCTCTCAGAATGCAGCACTTCCAGGCCTAGCTGCGAGAGATGCTGCATTCTGCTGTTGCGGGCACTGGAAGAGGAATTTCCACCCACAGAGAAACAGTTGCGAGTACCATTCCTACAGCGCATGCAAGAAGAGGGCAGTTTGAAGATGTGTTGGTCACTTCGCATATGAGATCATTCCTGCAGCCAACCCATCGACAGCCGCCCTCCGGATCCAGCCTCAGGGAACGCCTAGACTGACAGGTGTCCGACCACATCGGGTTAACGGCCGATGTGTACGCTCTGAGAAGCGAGGAACCCCTGGACTACTGGGTGCGCAGGCTTGACCTGTGGCCAGAGCTGGCACAATTTGCCATGGAACTCTTGGCTTTACCCTCGTCAAGTGTCCTGTCCGAAAGGACGTTCAGCGCAGCAGGGGGGATCCTGACCGATAAGCGCACTCGCCTAGCTCACGAGAGTGTGGACTACCTCACATTTCTAAAAGTGAATGAGGCATGGATCTCGGAGGAATTCAACACATGTGACGAGTCGACCACATTTGATTGAATTTCCTCATGACAGCCCACAAATATCCGCCACCACCCAGAACAAATCATGGTCCCTGTCTTAGGTAAATACAGCGGCATAAAAGGCCTTTTATATCCATTGAATGCCTAATTTTTGGGGCCTGTACTGGCCGACAGTTACATTTTTATCCTGTGACCGCCTAATGTACCTCCAGCCACAGAATCCAAAGTTCTTTACTGTCAGGTGAATGCCTATTGGCAAATTTTTTGGGCCCGTACTGGCCGACAGTTACATATTTATCCTGTGACCGCCTAATGTACCTTCAGCCACAGAATCCAAAGTTTTTTGCTGTCAGGTAAATGCCTATTGCCTAATTTTTGGGGCCTGTACTGGCCTACAGTTGCATTTTTAGCCTGTTACCGCCTAATGTACCTCCAGCCACAGAATCCAAAGTTCTTTGCTGTCAGGTGAATGCCTATTGCCTAATTTTTGGGGCCTATACTGGCCTACAGTTACATATTTATCCTGTGACCGCCTAATGTACCTCCAGCCACAGAATCCAAAGTTCTGTGCTGTCAGGTGAAGGCCTTTAGCCTAATTTTTGGGGCCTGTACTGTCCGATAGTTAAATTTTTTATCTCTAGCCACATAATCACACCCTTGTCTCCTCTGCCTCTCATTATGGTGGCGTATGAACCGCATTCACCATAAGGACCTTTTAATGTCACAGGGTCATGTGACTGTGCCTCCCCCCTGTATTGTGCTCCTCACCCTGTACTGTGCCCCCTTATACCCTTCATTGTGCCCTCTTACCACACCATGTGCAGTGTCCCTATTCATTCCCTGCACTGTGCCCTTTTATACTCTTTTATCCGGTCACGGTATGGCGGTGTTATCCGGTCACTATGCAGAGGTATTATCCGGTTAATGTATGGCGGTGGTATCCAATATCTGGATGGCCATAACTGTATCCCTTTCCCTGCCGACGACATCTTTTTTAGACCTGGCATGAGCGGGGAAAATATGCAGATTGCGGCGCTAAGTACCTTTGCGCCACAATCTGTGTCAGAAATACGCCTAACATAGATGTATTTCTATATAATAATTGATCACCTAATTGTATTATCATTCGGGGGTAGGGCTAATATCTTTATATTATATAGGTTCTAGTTTATTATACTGTGCCCTGTATTTCCCAGTAGAAAATGATTCTTGAAAAAACACAGTCCTCATCCCTAACCACCAGGACAAGTTAGCGCTCTGTGAGTACATGGCGGCCTCCCCTCTCCGCCACGCTGCTCCGATGTGTACTGGTGCTTATTTTGACACTAGGGCTGGGTTCACATCCTATTTTTGCCACCCATTTAATGCATGCCAAAAATGTATGCGTTAACAGATGCCTCAGACTGATGCCGTACAGTGGTGTCCATTCACCATACAGTTCCATGGTAAAAAAAAAATGTACGTTAACGTATGCATTTTTTAAAATAGACTCTGTAGGATACAAAAACGTGGAGTGCTGCACATTTGTATACATCAAACCGATAGGAAATAAAAATTTTATAGGCTCCAGCAGGGCACATTTTTGAAAGTTTCCCGGCCGATGTTCGTCCATCACTATTGGCTAATGTGGGTAATTTTTTAGGAATATCTCAGGAACTGTAAGTCCTAGAGAGCTCATACCCAGTTTAAAACCTTCCCGGACACCTGATGTACCTTTGTGCCAAACTTGGTGAAGATCGGTACAGTCGTTTGGTCGTGCATAAAGAACAGACAGACAGACATCTAAACAGATAGACAGACAGAAACTCATTTTTATATATATAAGAGACTAGCAGAGGGACCCGCCTTTGCACGGTTATATTTAATCTATTTCATTTTATGTTTTCGTGTGTCGTGAAAAGATATCAACAGTTTCCCCCATAACAGTGACATCTACAGTACCCGCCCCTTTAACAATGGCCTCCACAGTGCCCCCTTTAACAGTGATCTCCACAGTGACTGCCCGTTTAACAGTGCCTGCATCTTTAATAGTGGCCTGCATAGTGCCTGCCCCTTTAACAATGACCTCCACAGTGCCCGCCCCTTTAACAGTGCCTGACGCTTTAACAGTAACCTCCACAGTGCCCGTCCCTTTAACATCGACCACCCCTTTCATAGTGACCTTCATAGTGGCTGCCTTTTTAACAGTGACCTCCACATTGCCCGCCCCTTTAACATTGACGGCCCCTTTAACAGTGATCTTGTCATGGTCTTACCTGCTTGCTGCTCTCCTTCGTTTGACATGTGCTGGCGGCCATCTTGGTTTCTGGGTATCTTGTAGCCTTCCACCCTGCGGCTCCTCCTTCCCCTGGGAGGAGCTGGATGCCTAGCTCATATATATAGGAGGTCTGTGGCTTCAGTTCCTTGCTTGGTCCTCTTGTGTTCACATGCTTCTAAGACTGCTGCTGCTTCTGGTTCCTGATCCTGGCTTCGTCTGACTACCCTGCTGGTTCCTGATCCTGGCTTCGTCTGACTACCCTGCTGGTTCCTGATCCTGGCTTCGTTTGACTACCCTTCTGGTTCCTGACCTCTGGCTTCGCAAAGACTCTGCTCGGTTTCACCATCCGTTTGGACTTTTGCTTTACAGCTTTATTTTCAATAAAGCCTTCTTATTTTCACTTATCTCTTGTTGTACGTCTGGTTCATGGTTCCGTGACATTAGGACCAAGCCATGAATTCTGACGGTACAGGGCCATCCTCGCTACCCACGCTGGTTGCCAGACTTGATCAGCAGGATCACCTGTTGGGTCGGTTCGCTGTGGCGTTGCAAACCCTGCTTGAACGCACGGCTCATTTCGCTCCCGTTGCCGATGGGTCGGTTGTCGCTCCTGGGCTCGCTCCTACTGCCGCTCCGGTTGTTGCTCCAGAGTCTACCCCGACACCTGTTGTTGCGCCTGCAGTGTTTCGGGGTATGACCGGTTCTGCCCCTCTTCCACAGCGCTTTGGGGGAGAGCCAACTCAGTGCCGAGGTTTCCTTAACCAGGTGGGCATTTATTTCGAGTTGCTGCCACATGCCTTTCCTACTGAGAGATCAAAGGTGGGCTTCTTGATCTCGCTGCTCTCGGACAAGGCCTTGGCCTGGGCCAGCCCTTTATGGGAGAACAACAATCCGGTGGTTGCCGAGTTTTCCGGTTTTGTTGCTTCTCTTCGGAAGGTATTCGATGTGCCGGCTCGTGCTGCCTCTGCTGCGAAGCTCCTTATGTCCATCAGACAGGGTTCACGATCCGTAGCTGAATACGCCATTGAGTTTCGTACCCTGGCAGCAGAGGTGGGCTGGAATAATGAGGCTCTGGTCGCTGCTTTCTCTCATGGTCTCTCGGATGCCTTGAAGGATGAGGTTGCAGCTAAGGACCTACCAGTTGAGCTCGAGTCTCTTATTTCTTTCCTGATTTTGATTGACACCAGACTCAGGGAGAGACCTTCCTTTAAGGAGAACCTGCGGAGGTCTTCTAACAGATTGGTGCCTACGTTTGCTGTCCCACCCGTGCCTCCCTCTCCTCCCACGCCTCCTGGGGATGACTTGTCTGGGGGTGAACCCATGCAGCTGGGGTTTGCTCGCCTGTCCGAGGGGGAGAGGGCACTCCGGAGACGCGAGGGCTGATGCATGTACCGTGGTCTCGGTGGGCATTTTCGGTTGGCATGTCCGAACCGTCCGGGAAACGCTCGTACCCTGAGATCCTGTCGGGGGCAGATCTTGGGTGGAGTCTCCTCGTCCCCGGTTTCCCGTGTTGACAAACCACTGATCACTGTTGTCCTCTCCTGGGTCGGGGGCTCGGTGACGACCCAGGCGTTGGTGGACTCTGGTGCTGGTGGTTTGTTCATTGATAGTGTGTTCGCTGCCGCCAATTCCATTCCTCTGCAGGCTCGAGGTTCCCCACTGGCTCTTGAGGCGATAGACGGCAGACCCCTTCTGCCGCCACACGTGACTCATGAGACCCTTCCAGTGGGGATAGCCATTGGTGCCGTTCACAGAGAGTCGGTCTGCCTCCAGGTTATTTCGTCTCCACACTACTCGGTAGTCTTGGGGTACCCCTGGCTCCAGAAGCATAATCCGACTTTCGATTGGAGATCGGTCGAGATCCTCTCGTGGTCACCGCAGTGTGGGGCTAGTTGCATCCATGGGTCTGTCAAGTTGCTGTGTACTTCCTCAGACTCTCTGTTGCCTCCTGAATACGAGGAGTACCGGGATGTATTCGATAAGGTGCGCGCGGTTGCCCTACCTCCGCACCGCCCATACGATTGTGCCATAGAGTTACAATCTGGTGCCGTTCCTCCTCGTGGCAAAGTCTATCCACTGTCGGTAGCGGAGAATGAGGCCATGGAGGAGTACGTGAGGGAGGCGCTTTCACGCGGACACATTCGCAAATCTTCGTCCCCGGCAGGGGCTGGATTTTTCTTTGTGAAAAAGAAGGGCGGTGAGTTGAGGCCTTGCATCGATTACAGGGGTCTCAATCGCATCACGATCAAGAACGCTTACCCGATACCCTTGATTTCCGAGCTGTTCGATCGCCTTAAAGGGGCCACGGTCTTTACCAAACTCGACCTGAGGGCGGCATATAACCTGGTAAGGATCAAGGCGGGCGATGAGTGGAAGACCGCGTTTAACACCAGGACCGGTCATTACGAATCCTTGGTTATGCCCTTTGGGTTGTGCAATGCGCCCGCAGTCTTTCAGGAATTCATCAACGATGTTTTCCGTGACCTGTTGCAGCAGTGTGTGGTAGTCTATTTGGATGACATCTTGGTATATTCTGAATCCATGGAGGCCCACATTCTGGATGTCAGACGAGTGTTGCAACGGTTACGAGAGAACAAGCTGTTCGGTAAGCTTGAGAAATGCGAATTTCACCGATCCCAGGTAACCTTCTTAGGTTACATCATTTCCGCTGAGGGGTTCTCCATGGATCCTGAGAAGGTTTCGGCTGTCTTACAGTGGCCCCAGCCCAGTGGTCTTCGTTCCCTGCAGCGCTTTTTGGGCTTCGCCAATTATTATCGGAAGTTCATCAGGGACTTTTCCATGCTGGCCAAGCCTCTCACGGATCTGACCAGGAAGGGCAGTAATTCCCAGGTCTGGCCGCTCGAGGCCATCCGAGCTTTTGAGGCCCTAAAGTCCGCCTTTGTGTCAGCTCCGATTCTGTCGCATCCCAACCCTGGGTTGCCCTTTGTCCTCGAGGTGGACGCGTCTGAGACGGGAGTAGGCGCCCTTCTGTCTCAGCGTAGAACACCAGAGGGTCCTCTGCTTCCTTGTGGGTTTTACTCCCGGAAACTGTCTTCCGCGGAGTGCAACTATCAGATTGGTGACAGGGAGTTATTGGCCATCGTGCAGGCCCTTAAAGAATGGAGGCACTTGCTCGAGGGTTCGGTGGTTCCGGTTCTCATCCTGACGGACCACAAGAATCTGACCTACCTTTCTGAGGCCAAGAGATTGACACCACGTCAGGCCAGATGGGCTCTGTTCTTGTCACGTTTTAATTACGTGGTCTCCTACCTACCCGGTTCCAAGAACATCAGGGCGGATGCCTTATCACGGCAGTACTCCGAGCTGTCCAGGGAGGAGTCGATTCCGACTTCGGTCATACCTCCGAATCAGATCCTGGCCGCCATTCGCACCAGCCTGACCTCTCCCCTGGGTGAGCAGATTTTGGCGGCTCAATCTGGTGCTCCCTCTGGGAGACCCAACGGCAGATGTTTTGTGCCTGAGGAGTTGCGCACTCGGTTGTTGCGAACCTACCATAACTCCAAGACCGCGGGGCATCCTGGAAAGAATCAGCTGTCCTGGGCTGTTTCACGTCTGTTCTGGTGGCCTTCCCTACGTTCCGACATCGCCGCATATGTAGCGGCATGCTCCGTTTGTGCCCAGAGTAAGTCCCCTCGGCACCTTCCGTTGGGCCTTCTGCAACCCATAGCCACCGGGGAGCGCCCATGGTCACACCTGGGGATGGATTTCATTGTGGACCTCCCTGCATCCCGAGGCCATACGGTCATTCTCATGATTGTGGATCGGTTTTCCAAAATGTGCCACTGTGTTCCTCTCAAGAAGTTACTCTCTGCACAAGAGTTGGCCACGATTTTTGCCAGGGAGGTCTTCCGGTTGCACGGTTTGCCTAAGGAGATTGTGTCGGATCGGGGGAGTCAGTTTGTGTCCAGGTTCTGTCGCGCCTTTTGCTCCCAGTTGGGGATTCATCTCTCCTTCTCCTCAGCCTACACCCTCAGTCCAATGGGGCCGCAGAACGATCCAATCAGGCCTTGGAGCAATTCTTTCGTTGCTATGTCTCCGATCACCAAGACAATTGGGTTGACCTCCTGCCTTGGGCTGAGTTTGCCAGGAACACGGCGGTGAACTCTTCCTCTGGGACGTCTCCCTTCATGGCCAATTATGGGTTCCAACCTGCCGTGTTACCGGAGGTATTCTCTCCCCAGGATATTCCGGCTGTGGAGGATCACCTTTCCGTCCTACGTGCTTCTTGGGTACAGATCCAGAAGTCCCTTGAGGTCTCTGCGCAGCGCCAGAGACTCCAGGCTGATCGCAGACGAGCGCCTGCTCCTTCCTACCAGGTCGGAGACCGTGTATGGTTGTCCACCCGCAACCTCAACCTTCGAGTGCCCACTCCCAAGCTGGCGCCTCGCTTTGTTGGTCCCTTCCGAGTGCTTCGCAGGGTAAACCCGGTAGCCTATGCCCTTGCGCTTCCTCCTGGCATGCGGATCTCCAACGTGTTTCATGTCTCCCTGTTGAAGCCACTGTGTGTAATCGTTTCACTTCCTCGGTTCCTCGGCCTCGTCCGGTCCAAGTGGACAATCGTGAGGAATATGAGGTGAGCAATATCCTGGACTCACGCCTGGTCCGCGGTCGGTTGCAGTTTTTGGTCCATTGGCGTGGTTATGATCCAGAGGAGCGTTCCTGGGTTCCCTCCGCAGATGTCCATGCTCCTGCCTTGCTCCGAGCCTTCCACGCACGCTTCCCTCAGAAACCGTTTTGTGCTCCGCGGAGGAGGGGCCCTTGAGGGGGAGGTACTGTCATGGTCTTACCTGCTTGCTGCTCTCCTTCGTTTGACATGTGCTGGCGGCCATCTTGGTTTCTGGGTTTCTTGTAGCCTCCCACCCTGCGGCTCCTCCTTCCCCTGGGAGGAGCTGGATGCCTAGCTCATATATATAGGAGGTCTGTGGCTTCAGTTCCTTGCTTGGTCCTCTTGTGTTCACATGCTTCTAAGACTGCTGCTGCTTCTGGTTCCTGATCCTGGCTTCGTCTGACTACCCTGCTGGTTCCTGATCCTGGCTTCGTCTGACTACCCTTCTGGTTCCTGATCCTGGCTTCGTCTGACTACCCTGCTGGTTCCTGATCCTGGCTTCGTCTGACTACCCTGCTGGTTCCTGATCCTGGCTTCGTTTGACTACCCTTCTGGTTCCTGACCTCTGGCTTCGCAAAGACTCTGCTCGGTTTCACCATCCGTTTGGACTTTTGCTTTACAGCTTTATTTTCAATAAAGCCTTCTTATTTTCACTTATCTCTTGTTGTACGTCTGGTTCATGGTTCCGTGACAGATCTCCACAGTGCCCGTCTGTTTAACAATGTCCTCCACAATGGCCATTTCTTTAACAATGCCCCTTTAACAGTGACCTTCACAATGTCCGCCTATTTAACAGTGACTTCCACAGTGCCTGCCCCTTTAACAGTGACCTCTACAGTACCCGCCCCTTTAACAATGACCTCCACAGTGCCTCTTTAACAGTGATCTCCACAGTGCCCGCCCGTTTAACAGTGCCCGCACCTTTAATAGTGACCTGCACAGTGCCTGCCCCTTTAACAATGACCTCCACAGTGCCCGCCCCTTTAACATTGACCACCCCTTTAACATTGACCTTCATAGTGGCTGCCCCTTTAACATTGACCTTAACAGTGCCCGCCTTTTTAAAGTGACCTCCACAGTGCCCTCCTTTTTAACAGCGACCTCCACAGTGTCTGCCACTTTAACAGTGACCTCCACAGAGCCCGCCCTTTTAACAATGACCTCCACAGTGCCCGCCCCTTTTACAGTTACCTCCACAGTGCTCGCCCCTTTAACAATGACCTCCACAGTGGCCATTTCTTTGACAGTGCCCCTTTAACATTGACCACCCCTTTAACAGTGACCTTCATAGTGGCTGCACCTTTAATAGTGACCTTCACAGTGCCTGCCTATTTAACAGTGACTTCCACAGTGCCTGCCCCTTTAACAGTGACCTCTACAGTACCTGCCCCTTTAACAATGACCTCCACAGTGCCCCCTTTAACAGTGATCTCCACAGTGCCAACCCGTTTAACAGTGCCCACATCTTTAATAGTGACCTGCACAGTGCATGCCCCTTTAACAATGACCTCCACAGTGCCCGCCCCTTTTAACATTGACCACCCCTTTAACAGTGACCTCCACAGTGTCTGCCACTTTAACAGTGACCTCCACAGAGCCTGCCCTTTTAACAATAACCTCCACAGTGCCCGCCCCTTTTAACATTGACCACCCCTTTAACATTGACCTTCATAGTGGCTGCCCCTTTAACATTGACCTTCACAGTGCCCGCCTTTTTAAAAGTGACATCCACAGTACCCGCCCCTTTAACAGTGACCTCCACAGTGTCTGCCACTTTAACAGTGACCTCCACAAAGCCTGCCCTTTTAACAATAACCTCAACAGTGCCCGCCCTTTTTAACATTGACCACCCCTTTAACATTGCCCTTCATAGTGGCTGCCCCTTTAACATTGACCTTCACAGTGCCCGCCTTTTTAAAAGTGACTTCCACAGTACCCGCCCCTTTAACAGTGACTTCCACAGTACCCGCCCCTTTAACAGTGACTTCCACAGTGTCTGCCACTTTAACAGTTACCTCCACAGTGCCCGCCCCTTTAACAATGACCTCCACAGTGCCCGTCCCTTTACCATTGACTACTCCTTTCACAGTGACCTTCATAGTGGCCACCCCTTTAACAGTGACTTCCAAAGTGCTCGCCCCTTTAACAGAGACCTCCATAGTGCCCGCCCATTTAACAGTGACCTCCACAGTGCCCGCCCCTTTAACATTGACCACACCTTTAACAGTGACCTACATAATGGCCGCCCTTTTAACAGTGATGTCCACAGTGCCCGCCCATTTAACAGTGACCTGTATAGTGCCTGCCCCTTTAACAATGACCTCTACAATGCAGCCCCTTTAACAGTGACATCAACAGTGCGTGCCCCTTTAACAGTGACCGCCACAGTGCCCGCCCCTTTATCAGTACCTGCCCCTTTAACAGTGACCTCCTTAGTGCCTGCCCCTTTAAAATTGACCACCCCCTTTAACAGTGACACCTTTATAGTGGCTACCCCTTTAATAGTGACCTTCACGTTGTCCTCCCCTTTAACAGTGACCTCCACAATGCCTGCCATTTTAACAGTGACCGCCCCTTTAACAGTGACCTCCACAGTGTCCACCCCTTTAACAGTGACCTCCAAAGTGCCCGCCCATAACAGAGCCCGCCCCTTTAACAGTGACCTCCACAATACCTGCCCTTTTAACAGTGACAGCTTCTTTAACAGTGATCTCCACATCGCCCACACCTTTAACAATGACCGCATCTTTAACAACGACCTCCACAGTGCCCGCCCCTTTAACAGTGACCCCCACACTTCCCACCCCTTTAACAATTACCTTCACTATAACAGTTACCTCCAGAGTGCACGCCCCTTTAATAGTGACCTCCACAGTGTCCGCCCTTTTAACAGTTACCTCCACAATGCCCGCCCATTTAACAGTGACCGCCCCTTTAACAGTGACCTCCACAGTGCCTGCCCATTTAACAGTGACCCTTACATTGCGCGTACCTTTAATAGTGACTGCCCCTTTAACAGTGACCTCCACAGTGCCCTCCCCTTTAACAGTAACCTTTACAGTGTCCGCTCTTTTAACAGTGACCTCCACAGAACCTGCCCTTTTAACAGTGACCTCCACAGTGCCCGCCCCTTTAACATTCACCATTCCTTTAATAGTGACCTCCATTTTGCCAGCCCCTTTAACATTGACCACCCTTTTAACAGTAACCTTCATAGTGGCCGCCCATTTATCAGTGAACTTCACAGTGCCCGCCCCTTTAACAATAACCTTCACAGTGCCCGGCCCTTAAACAGTGACCTCCACAGTGCTCGCCCCTTTAACATTGACTTCCACAGTACCCGCCCCTTTAACAGTGACTTTCACAGTGCCTGCCCCATTAACAGTGACCTCCGCAGTGCCTGCCCTTTAACAGTGACCTCCACAGTGTCTGCCCCTTTAACAATGACCTCCACAGTGTCTACCCCTTTAACAGTGGCCTTCACAGTGCCCGCCCCTTTAAGAATAAAATCCACAGTGCCAGTCTCTTTAATATTGACCACCCCTTTAACAGTGACCCTTTAACTGTGATATCCCCAGTGCCCGCCCCTTTAACAATGACCTCAACATTGCCCGTACCTTTAATAGTGACCGCCCCTTTAAAAATGACCTCCACAGTGCCCACCCCTTTAATATTGACCACCCCTTTAACAGTGACCTTTATAATGGCCACCCCTTTAACAGTGATCTCCCCAGTGCCCGCCCCTTTTACAGTGACCTCCACAGTGCCCGCCCCTTTAACAATGACTGCCCTTTTAACAGTGCCCACCACAGTGCCCAACCCTTTAATAGTGACCTCCACAGTGTACGCCCCTTTAACAATGACCTCCACAGTGACCTCCACCCCTTTAACAATGACTGCCCTTTTAACAGTGACCTCCACATTGCCCGTACCTTTAATAGTGACGCCCTCTTTAACAGTGACCTCCACAGTGCCCGCCCCTTTAACAGTGACCTCTACAGTGCGTGCCCCTTTAACAGTGACCGTCTTTTTAACAGTGACCTCCACAGTGCCCGCCCATTTAATAGTGACCTCCACAATGCCCATCTCTTTAACAGTGACCGCCCATTTAACAGTGACCTAGACAGTGTCCGCCCCTTTAACAGTGACCTTCACATTGCCCGTACCTTTAATAGTGACCGCCCCTTTAACAGTGACCTCTACAGTACCCGCCCCTTTAATAGTGACCTTTACAGTGTTCGCCCCTTTTACAGTGACGTCCACAGTGACCTCCACATTGCCCGCCCCTTTAACAGTGACCGCCCCTTTAACAGTGACCTTCACATTGCCCATCCCTTTAATAGTGCCTGCCCCTTTAACAGTGACTTCCACAGTGTCTGCCCCTTTAACAGTGACCTCCACAGTGCCCGCTCCTTTAACAGTGACCTTCACAGTGCCCGCCCCTTTAACAATGACCTCCACAGTGCCTGCCCCTTTAACATTTACCATCCCTTTAACCCCTTTAACAGTGACCGCCCTTTTAACAGTGACCTAGACAGTGTCCGCCCTTTTAACAGTGACCTCCACATTGCCCGTCCCTTCAATAGTGCCCGCCCCTTTAGCAGTGACCTCCACAGTGCCAGCCCCTTTAACCACTTCCCGTCCGCCCATAGGATATAAACGTCCAATGGGTGGACGTCTATTTCTGACAGCACGTTTTAGAACGTACTGTCAGAAATAGCAGCTGCACGCTAATCGTGCAGCTGCTGATCGGGTTGCCCGCTGTCAGTGACAGCAGGGCAACCCTAAGACAAGGCAGGGACAGTTCCCAGGTGTCCCTGCCTTGACGATCGCTGCAGACACAGCGCTCACCGAGCATCACAAAAGGTGCAACACCAAGTGATCAAAAACGCGTATGTCCCACAAAATAGTACCAATAAAACCGTCACCTCATCCCGCAAAAAATGAGCCCCTACATAAGAAAATCTCTTAAAAAATAAAAAAAACTATAGCTCTTAGATCATGGAGACACTAAAACATCATTTTTTTGGTTTCAAAAATGCTATTATTGTGTTAAAGTGAAACAAATAAAAAAAAGTATACATATTAGGTATTGCCGCGTCCGTAAAAACCAGCTCTATAAAAATATCACATGACCTAACCCCTCGGGTGAACACCGTAAAAAAAAAAAAAAAAAAAACTGTGTCAAAACAAGCAATTTTTGTCACCTTGCATCACAAAAGGTGCAACACCAAGTGATCAAAAATGCGTATGTCCCACAAAATAGTACCAATGAAACCGTCACCTCATCCCGCAAAAAATGAGACTCTACATAAGAAAATCTCTCGAAAAATAAAAAAACTATAGCTCTCAGAACATGGACACATTAAAACATAATTTTTTTGTTTCAAAAATGCTATTATTGTGTAAAACTTTAATAAATGAGAAAAAGTATACATATTAAGTATCGCCACGTCCGTAACAATCTGCTCTATAAAAATGTCACTTGACTGAACCCCTCAGGTGAACGCTGTAAAAATAAATATCTAGAAACTGTGCTAAAACAACCAATTTTTTGGTCACCTTGCCCCATAAAGTGTTATAATGAATGATCAAAAAATCATATGTACCCAAAAATAGTACTAATAAAACTGGCACCTTATCCCCTAGTTTCCAAAATGGGGTCACTTCTTGGGAGTTTCTACTGTAAGGGTGCATCAGGGGGCTTCAAATGGGACATGGCATCTAAAAACCATGTGGAGTTCCTTTTCTTCTGCGCCCTGCCGTGTGCCCATACAGCAGTTTATGGCCACATGTGGGGTGTTTCTGTAAACCGCAGAATCTGGGTAATAAATATTGAGTTTTGTTTGGCTGTTAACCATCGATGTGTTAAAGAAAAAAATTGATTAAAATGGAAAATCTGCTAAAAAAGTGAAATTTAAAAATTTGATCTCCATTTTCCTTTAATTCTTGTGGAACGCCTAAAGGGTTAACAAAGTTTGTAAAATCGGTTTTGAATACCTTAAGGGGTGTAGTTTCTACAATGGGGTCATTTATGGGGGTATCCACTATGTAGGCCCCACAAAGTGACTTCATACCTGAACTGGTCCTTAAAAAGTGGGTTTTGGCAATTTTCTTAAAAATTTGAAGAATTGCTTCTAAACTTCTAAGCCTTCTAACGTCCTAAAAAAATAAAATGACATTTCCAAAATGATGCCAACATAAAGTAGACATATGGGGAATATTAAATAATAAATATTTTATGAGGTATCACTTTCTGTTTTAAAAGCAGAGAAATTGAAATTTAGAAAATTGCGAATTTTTCAAATTTTTGGGTAAATTTGGGATTTTTTCATAAATAAAGGTGAAATATTTTGACTCAAATTTATGACTATCATGAAGTACAATGTGTCACGAGAAAACAATCTCTGAATGACTAGGATAAATAAAGGCGTTCCAAAGTTATTACCACATAAAGTGAGATATGTCAGTTTTGCAAAATTTGGCCTGGTCAGGAAGGGGGCAAATGGCCCGGATGGCAAGTGGTTAACTGTGAATTCCACAGCACCCATCCGTTAAATAGTGGCCCCTTCCCCCCATGCATATAGCAGTGTAGTTTAAGGACCTCCGAATTGCTAAAACCTGTGATCAGTTGTTATGGCAACCTGGAGTAGGACCTGCGAGCTTCTATTGGCTAATAAGGGACATGTGACCGTGTAATTGGCAGTTCGGATTTAAGTGAAAGGCTTGCTGGCTTCTATTGTCTAAAAGAGATGGCCTTGAGGATGAGCCTATCAGCACCTTGAATGTAATATACCCTTTTATGGATAGATTTAAACATTGTCTGCTACAGCAGAAACCACTGATTTAGGGGATTGCTAATTTGGCAATTGAATTTCAACCCAGAACAAAATATATCCTTTGCCAGACAGCAGACAGTATTACAATTGGCTAGCCACAGCTGAAACACCAGATTTAGGGTACTGCTATTTTGGCAATTGTATTTCACCCCTCAATTAAATAGCAAGCACAGCCAAGCTACTGATGTAGGATATAGCAAAAAAACAACAACACACTATTGATGGTTAAATGGACTTGGTGGCAGCTTGTGTGTCACGACCATGGTTATGGCCGTGACTCCTGAACCGCATGCAGTTCCCTGTGGTCTGGGATTGTTGTCAATCACAGGTGAGAGCTGAAATATGTTGCCTCACCTGTGGTTGCCACTGGCAACATTAGGTATGTGGCAGTAGAGCAGTTGGAGCTGGTTGCTAGGCTGCTCGCTGTCATTGCATGCAGTTGCACCTGGCAACCTGTCTATTAGGTGTGCCTTAGGTTTGTTTGTTGTGAACTAGGTTTTTGTATGTGTGCATGTCCCCTTTAAGTGGCTGTCTTCCCTTCCCTGGTGTTGGAAGGGTAAATTCCCTTCCTTGTGTGTGGACACTGGGTGTGTCTGTGTGTGGGTGTGGCTACTTGGGGCTATATAGCTCTTGCTGGATGCCAGACTCTGAGGGGTACTTCAGCCATGCTTAGCTGAAGTCATCCTCCTTGTATTTTCCATCTGCCAGTGAGGGCCACCCTTGTGGTCATAAATGTTATGTGATGTTAAATCTCGTTTAATGTTATGTAGATGTCTCTGTGGTATGCTTGTTTATTGCAGCTTATGGTCCTGGGTTCCTGTGTGAGGTGTGGTGTGTGCTGTGTCCGTTTGTGTTTTAGGACAGCAGCACTTGCACATGGGTTCCAGGCTTTGTGTCTGTGGCAGGTGGGTGTTGTGCTTGTGGCATTCGCCTGCCATTGCCATAAGTTGTATATGTTTCCCCTTTATTGTAGCCTGGCCTGTGAGACTCCTGTTCCTCCGTGTCTAGGAGGAACAGGTCATCTTACCCTGCTCCTAGCTTTAGGGATCTGCGGAGGGTTACTAGGGATCCGAGGTTCCGGAGCATGAGCCCTCCTACCTTCAAGGTCGGCTCATGCAGCTAGGAGTCAGGGTCAGATTAGGGATGCGATAGGAGGTGACCTGCTTCATAATTCAGCGACCACCATCTTCCGTCATCGCACGGCTGAGGGTTTTTCCCATCCTCAGCCGTGACAGTATGACCACAATGGCTCCTCACCTGGTTCCACCTTCGGAAGAGGGTGCAGCATGCATCGCCAATACGTTTGTGGGGTGCATGCGCGTTCTCCGGAGGGAGAGCGTTTTGGGGGTTTCACCGCTGATTGGCGCGGTGAGTGGCTTTTCCCCGCCATTCCTTCACCGTTGTCTGTCTTGGCGTCCCCTTACCTTTATTTGTGCACTGTTTGTTTTGGTGTGCGGTTGCACACCTTCGGAAGAGGGTGCAGCATGCATCGCCATATGTCTGTGGGGTGCATGCACGTTATCTGGAGGGAGAGCGGTTTGGGGGGTTTCGCCGCTGACGACGCGGTAAGTGGCTTTTCCCCGCCATTCCTTCACCGGTTGTCTGTCTTGGTGTCCCCTTACCTTTTTATTTCCCTCACTGTAGTTGGTTTGGTGTGCGGTTTGCACGCCTTCGAAAGAGGGTGCAGCATGCAGCGCCATCTGCTTTTGGCCTGCATGCGCGTTCTCCGGAGGGGAGAGTGTTTTGGGGATCCACCGTTAAAGGCGCGGTTGGTGGCTTATTCCCCGCCACCTTATCGTCCGTGTTGGTGATCCCTCGTCCCTCTCCATGTTCCTATCTCTGGTCGTCTGCGGGCAGCATTCCGTTAGTGGTCCAGCTGCGTGCTGGTTAGGAGTGTCTGCTGGCAGCGACTGGAGTGGGGACGTGAGTGGAGAGTGGACGCAGTGTTAGTGTGCGCTCTCCCCGGGCTGTTTCTTTGCTGGTCTCCGGTTTCCTGTGTGTTGCTCCGGAGCCTGGCAGTCGGCTCCTGGTTCCTGTGTGTTGCTCCAGGGGCCGGCAGCAGTCCTGGGGAGACGCGCATATTCTGGACACTGATTCCCCTTCTCCTATCCACTTGTATGGGTCCCTCTCTAGTTTTCCCCTTTTTTTTTTGGTGGGGGGGCTTTGAGGGGTGGGAGTGTCACGACCATGGTTATGGCCGTGACTCCTGAACCGCATGCAGTTGCCTGTGGTCTGGTATTGTTGTCAATCACAGGTGAGAGCTGAAATATGTTTGCCTCACCTGTGGTTGCACTGGCAACATTAGGTATGTGGCAGTTAAGAGCAGTTGGAGCTGGTTGCTAGGCTGCTCGCTGTCATTGCATGCGGTTGCACCTGGGCAACCTGTCTATTAGGTGTGCCTTAGGTTTGTTTGTTGTGCACTAGGTTTTTGTATGTGTGCATGTCCCCTTTAAGTGGCTGTCTTCCCTTCCCTGGTGTTGGAAGGGTTAATTCCCTTCCTTGTGTGTGAACACAGGGTGTGTCTGTGTGTGGTGTGGCTACTTGGGGCTATATAGCTCTTGCTGGATGCCAGACTCTGAGGGGTACTTCAGCCATGCTTAGCTGAAGTCATCCTCCTTGTATTTTCCATCTGCCAGTGAGGGCCACCCTTGTGTCATAAATGTTATGTGATGTTAAATCTCGTTTGATGTTATGTAGATGTCTCTGTGGTATGCTTGTTTTATTGCAGCTTATGGTCCTGGGTTCCTGTGTGAGGTGTGGTGTGTGCTGTGGTCCGTTTGTGTTTTAGGACAGCAGCACTTGCACATGGGTTCCAGGCTTTGTGTCTGTGGCAGGTGGGTGTTGTGCTTGTGGCATTCACCTGCCATTGCCATAAGTTGTATATGTTTTCCCCTTTATTGTAGCCTGGCTGTGAGACTCCTGTTCCTCCGTGTCTAGGAGGAACAGGTCATCTTACCCTGCTCCTAGCTTTAGGGATCTGCGGAGGGTTACTAGGGATCCGAGGTTCCGGGATGAGCCCTCCTACCTTCAAGGTCGGCTCATGCAGCTAGAAGTCAGGGTCAGATTAGGGATGCAATAGGAGGTGACCTGCTCCCTAATTCTGTGCTCCTGGCCAAGCAGCGACCACCATCTTCCGTCATCGCACGGCTGAGGGTTTTCCCCATCCTCAGCCGTGACATTGTGCTGGCACACTACAAGACGCAAAATGGCCACCGATCACCCCAGTAAAAAGTAACAGAAAAACGGTATGGGCAGCCTAAAAACAATGAGCAATTAACTAGCAGAAGTTGAATGATACACAGCTGTAGATCGATCACTTCATTAAGTGTTTTTGATGAGTAAATCCCTGCCTAATCTCGCCCTAACAACAGCAGCTGCATCCTCTCCCTACACTGATCAAAGCAGAGTGACGTGCGGCGCTACTTGACTCCAGCTTAAACGGAGGCTGGGTCACATACTGCACTGGCCAATCACAGCCATGCCAATAGTAGGAATGGCTGTGATGGCCTCTTGGGGCAAGTAGTATGATGCTTGTTGATTTGCTGCTTTGCAGACTTTCAAAAAGCGCCAAGAAAGCGTCGAACACCGGACCCGGACTTTTACGAAAATGTTCGGGTTCGGGTCCGTGTCACGAACACCCCAAAATTCGGTACGAACCCGAACTCTGCAGTTCGGGTTCGCTCATCCCTATCTATAATCTGTGGCGTTCTGTAGCCAACAGTGTACTAAGTCAGAAAACAGTGTGTGTATTGCAGATTCCAATAAACTGGGCCTGATCTGTGGTGTTCTGTTACCAATACTGTACTGCAACAGAAAACTGTGCCTATATTACAGATTCCAAAGCTCTGGGCCTTCTATAGTGTCTATAATCTGTGGCGTTCTGTAGTTCATAGTGTAATACATCGGAAAACCATGTCTGTATGGCAGATTCCAGTAATCTGGGCCTAATATAGTGTCTAGAATCTGTGGCGTTCTGTATACAATGCTGTACTGCATCAGAAAACATTGTATTGCAGATTCCAATGCTCTGGGCCCTCTATAGTGTCTATAATCTGTGGCGTTCTGTAGCCAACAGTGTACTAAGTCAGAAAACAGTGTGTGTATTGCAGATTCCAATAAACTGGGCCTGATCTGTGGTGTTCTGTTACCAATACTGTACTGCAACAGAAAACTGTGCCTATATTACAGATTCCAAAGCTCTGGGCCTTCTATAGTGTCTATAATCTGTGGCGTTCTGTAGTTCATAGTGTAATACATCGGAAAACCATGTCTGTATGGCAGATTCCAGTAATCTGGGCCTAATATAGTGTCTAGAATCTGTGGCGTTCTGTATACAATGCTGTACTACATCAGAAAACATTGTATTGCAGATTCCAATGCTCTGGGCCCTCTATAGTGTCTATAATCTGTGGCGTTCTGTAGCCAACAGTGTACTAAGTCAGAAAACAGTGTGTGTATTGCAGATTCCAATAAACTGGGCCTGATCTGTGGTGTTCTGTTACCAATACTGTACTGCAACAGAAAACTGTGCCTATATTACAGATTCCAAAGCTCTGGGCCTTCTATAGTGTCTATAATCTGTGGCGTTCTGTAGTTCATAGTGTAATACATCGGAAAACCATGTCTGTATGGCAGATTCCAGTAATCTGGGCCTAATATAGTGTCTAGAATCTGTGGCGTTCTGTATACAATGCTGTACTGCATCAGAAAACATTGTATTGCAGATTCCAATGCTCTGGGCCCTCTATAGTGTCTATAATCTGTGGCGTTCTGTAGCCAACAGTGTACTAAGTCAGAAAACAGTGTGTGTATTGCAGATTCCAATAAACTGGGCCTGATCTGTGGTGTTCTGTTACCAATACTGTACTGCAACAGAAAACTGTGCCTATATTACAGATTCCAAAGCTCTGGGCCTTCTATAGTGTCTATAATCTGTGGCGTTCTGTAGTTCATAGTGTAATACATCGGAAAACCATGTCTGTATGGCAGATTCCAGTAATCTGGGCCTAATATAGTGTCTAGAATCTGTGGCGTTCTGTATACAATGCTGTACTGCATCAGAAAACATTGTATTGCAGATTCCAATGCTCTGGGCCCTCTATAGTGTCTATAATCTGTGGCGTTCTGTAGCCAACAGTGTACTAAGTCAGAAAACAGTGTGTGTATTGCAGATTCCAATAAACTGGGCCTGATCTGTGGTGTTCTGTTACCAATACTGTACTGCAACAGAAAACTGTGCCTATATTACAGATTCCAAAGCTCTGGGCCTTCTATAGTGTCTATAATCTGTGGCGTTCTGTAGTTCATAGTGTAATACATCGGAAAACCATGTCTGTATGGCAGATTCCAGTAATCTGGGCCTAATATAGTGTCTAGAATCTGTGGCGTTCTGTATACAATGCTGTACTGCATCAGAAAACATTGTATTGCAGATTCCAATGCTCTGGGCCCTCTATAGTGTCTATAATCTGTGGCGTTCTGTAGCCAACAGTGTACTAAGTCAGAAAACAGTGTGTGTATTGCAGATTCCAATAAACTGGGCCTGATCTGTGGTGTTCTGTTACCAATACTGTACTGCAACAGAAAACTGTGCCTATATTACAGATTCCAAAGCTCTGGGCCTTCTATAGTGTCTATAATCTGTGGCGTTCTGTAGTTCATAGTGTAATACATCGGAAAACCATGTCTGTATGGCAGATTCCAGTAATCTGGGCCTAATATAGTGTCTAGAATCTGTGGCGTTCTGTATACAATGCTGTACTGCATCAGAAAACATTGTATTGCAGATTCCAATGCTCTGGGCCCTCTATAGTGTCTATAATCTGTGGCGTTCTGTAGCCAACAGTGTACTAAGTCAGAAAACAGTGTGTGTATTGCAGATTCCAATAAACTGGGCCTGATCTGTGGTGTTCTGTTACCAATACTGTACTGCAACAGAAAACTGTGCCTATATTACAGATTCCAAAGCTCTGGGCCTTCTATAGTGTCTATAATCTGTGGCGTTCTGTAGTTCATAGTGTAATACATCGGAAAACCATGTCTGTATGGCAGATTCCAGTAATCTGGGCCTAATATAGTGTCTAGAATCTGTGGCGTTCTGTATACAATGCTGTACTGCATCAGAAAACATTGTATTGCAGATTCCAATGCTCTGGGCCCTCTATAGTGTCTATAATCTGTGGCGTTCTGTAGCCAACAGTGTACTAAGTCAGAAAACAGTGTGTGTATTGCAGATTCCAATAAACTGGGCCTGATCTGTGGTGTTCTGTTACCAATACTGTACTGCAACAGAAAACTGTGCCTATATTACAGATTCCAAAGCTCTGGGCCTTCTATAGTGTCTATAATCTGTGGCGTTCTGTAGTTCATAGTGTAATACATCGGAAAACCATGTCTGTATGGCAGATTCCAGTAATCTGGGCCTAATATAGTGTCTAGAATCTGTGGCGTTCTGTATACAATGCTGTACTGCATCAGAAAACATTGTATTGCAGATTCCAATGCTCTGGGCCCTCTATAGTGTCTATAATCTGTGGCGTTCTGTAGCCAACAGTGTACTAAGTCAGAAAACAGTGTGTGTATTGCAGATTCCAATAAACTGGGCCTGATCTGTGGTGTTCTGTTACCAATACTGTACTGCAACAGAAAACTGTGCCTATATTACAGATTCCAAAGCTCTGGGCCTTCTATAGTGTCTATAATCTGTGGCGTTCTGTAGTTCATAGTGTAATACATCGGAAAACCATGTCTGTATGGCAGATTCCAGTAATCTGGGCCTAATATAGTGTCTAGAATCTGTGGCGTTCTGTATACAATGCTGTACTGCATCAGAAAACATTGTATTGCAGATTCCAATGCTCTGGGCCCTCTATAGTGTCTATAATCTGTGGCGTTCTGTAGCCAACAGTGTACTAAGTCAGAAAACAGTGTGTGTATTGCAGATTCCAATAAACTGGGCCTGATCTGTGGTGTTCTGTTACCAATACTGTACTGCAACAGAAAACTGTGCCTATATTACAGATTCCAAAGCTCTGGGCCTTCTATAGTGTCTATAATCTGTGGCGTTCTGTAGTTCATAGTGTAATACATCGGAAAACCATGTCTGTATGGCAGATTCCAGTAATCTGGGCCTAATATAGTGTCTAGAATCTGTGGCGTTCTGTATACAATGCTGTACTGCATCAGAAAACATTGTATTGCAGATTCCAATGCTCTGGGCCCTCTATAGTGTCTATAATCTGTGGCGTTCTGTAGCCAACAGTGTACTAAGTCAGAAAACAGTGTGTGTATTGCAGATTCCAATAAACTGGGCCTGATCTGTGGTGTTCTGTTACCAATACTGTACTGCAACAGAAAACTGTGCCTATATTACAGATTCCAAAGCTCTGGGCCTTCTATAGTGTCTATAATCTGTGGCGTTCTGTAGTTCATAGTGTAATACATCGGAAAACCATGTCTGTATGGCAGATTCCAGTAATCTGGGCCTAATATAGTGTCTAGAATCTGTGGCGTTCTGTATACAATGCTGTACTGCATCAGAAAACATTGTATTGCAGATTCCAATGCTCTGGGCCCTCTATAGTGTCTATAATCTGTGGCGTTCTGTAGCCAACAGTGTACTAAGTCAGAAAACAGTGTGTGTATTGCAGATTCCAATAAACTGGGCCTGATCTGTGGTGTTCTGTTACCAATACTGTACTGCAACAGAAAACTGTGCCTATATTACAGATTCCAAAGCTCTGGGCCTTCTATAGTGTCTATAATCTGTGGCGTTCTGTAGTTCATAGTGTAATACATCGGAAAACCATGTCTGTATGGCAGATTCCAGTAATCTGGGCCTAATATAGTGTCTAGAATCTGTGGCGTTCTGTATACAATGCTGTACTGCATCAGAAAACATTGTATTGCAGATTCCAATGCTCTGGGCCCTCTATAGTGTCTATAATCTGTGGCGTTCTGTAGCCAACAGTGTACTAAGTCAGAAAACAGTGTGTGTATTGCAGATTCCAATAAACTGGGCCTGATCTGTGGTGTTCTGTTACCAATACTGTACTGCAACAGAAAACTGTGCCTATATTACAGATTCCAAAGCTCTGGGCCTTCTATAGTGTCTATAATCTGTGGCGTTCTGTAGTTCATAGTGTAATACATCGGAAAACCATGTCTGTATGGCAGATTCCAGTAATCTGGGCCTAATATAGTGTCTAGAATCTGTGGCGTTCTGTATACAATGCTGTACTGCATCAGAAAACATTGTATTGCAGATTCCAATGCTCTGGGCCCTCTATAGTGTCTATAATCTGTGGCGTTCTGTAGCCAACAGTGTACTAAGTCAGAAAACAGTGTGTGTATTGCAGATTCCAATAAACTGGGCCTGATCTGTGGTGTTCTGTTACCAATACTGTACTGCAACAGAAAACTGTGCCTATATTACAGATTCCAAAGCTCTGGGCCTTCTATAGTGTCTATAATCTGTGGCGTTCTGTAGTTCATAGTGTAATACATCGGAAAACCATGTCTGTATGGCAGATTCCAGTAATCTGGGCCTAATATAGTGTCTAGAATCTGTGGCGTTCTGTATACAATGCTGTACTGCATCAGAAAACATTGTATTGCAGATTCCAATGCTCTGGGCCCTCTATAGTGTCTATAATCTGTGGCGTTCTGTAGCCAACAGTGTACTAAGTCAGAAAACAGTGTGTGTATTGCAGATTCCAATAAACTGGGCCTGATCTGTGGTGTTCTGTTACCAATACTGTACTGCAACAGAAAACTGTGCCTATATTACAGATTCCAAAGCTCTGGGCCTTCTATAGTGTCTATAATCTGTGGCGTTCTGTAGTTCATAGTGTAATACATCGGAAAACCATGTCTGTATGGCAGATTCCAGTAATCTGGGCCTAATATAGTGTCTAGAATCTGTGGCGTTCTGTATACAATGCTGTACTGCATCAGAAAACATTGTATTGCAGATTCCAATGCTCTGGGCCCTCTATAGTGTCTATAATCTGTGGCGTTCTGTAGCCAACAGTGTACTAAGTCAGAAAACAGTGTGTGTATTGCAGATTCCAATAAACTGGGCCTGATCTGTGGTGTTCTGTTACCAATACTGTACTGCAACAGAAAACTGTGCCTATATTACAGATTCCAAAGCTCTGGGCCTTCTATAGTGTCTATAATCTGTGGCGTTCTGTAGTTCATAGTGTAATACATCGGAAAACCATGTCTGTATGGCAGATTCCAGTAATCTGGGCCTAATATAGTGTCTAGAATCTGTGGCGTTCTGTATACAATGCTGTACTGCATCAGAAAACATTGTATTGCAGATTCCAATGCTCTGGGCCCTCTATAGTGTCTATAATCTGTGGTGTTCTGTAGCCAACAGTGTACTAAGTCAGAAAACAGTGTGTGTATTGCAGATTCCAATAAACTGGGCCTGATCTGTGGTGTTCTGTTACCAATACTGTACTGCAACAGAAAACTGTGCCTATATTACAGATTCCAAAGCTCTGGGCCTTCTATAGTGTCTATAATCTGTGGCGTTCTGTAGTTCATAGTGTAATACATCGGAAAACCATGTCTGTATGGCAGATTCCAGTAATCTGGGCCTAATATAGTGTCTAGAATCTGTGGCGTTCTGTATACAATGCTGTACTGCATCAGAAAACATTGTATTGCAGATTCCAATGCTCTGGGCCCTCTATAGTGTCTATAATCTGTGGCGTTCTGTAGCCAACAGTGTACTAAGTCAGAAAACAGTGTGTGTATTGCAGATTCCAATAAACTGGGCCTGATCTGTGGTGTTCTGTTACCAATACTGTACTGCAACAGAAAACTGTGCCTATATTACAGATTCCAAAGCTCTGGGCCTTCTATAGTGTCTATAATCTGTGGCGTTCTGTAGTTCATAGTGTAATACATCGGAAAACCATGTCTGTATGGCAGATTCCAGTAATCTGGGCCTAATATAGTGTCTAGAATCTGTGGCGTTCTGTATACAATGCTGTACTGCATCAGAAAACATTGTATTGCAGATTCCAATGCTCTGGGCCCTCTATAGTGTCTATAATCTGTGGCGTTCTGTAGCCAACAGTGTACTAAGTCAGAAAACAGTGTGTGTATTGCAGATTCCAATAAACTGGGCCTGATCTGTGGTGTTCTGTTACCAATACTGTACTGCAACAGAAAACTGTGCCTATATTACAGATTCCAAAGCTCTGGGCCTTCTATAGTGTCTATAATCTGTGGCGTTCTGTAGTTCATAGTGTAATACATCGGAAAACCATGTCTGTATGGCAGATTCCAGTAATCTGGGCCTAATATAGTGTCTAGAATCTGTGGCGTTCTGTATACAATGCTGTACTGCATCAGAAAACATTGTATTGCAGATTCCAATGCTCTGGGCCCTCTATAGTGTCTATAATCTGTGGCGTTCTGTAGCCAACAGTGTACTAAGTCAGAAAACAGTGTGTGTATTGCAGATTCCAATAAACTGGGCCTGATCTGTGGTGTTCTGTTACCAATACTGTACTGCAACAGAAAACTGTGCCTATATTACAGATTCCAAAGCTCTGGGCCTTCTATAGTGTCTATAATCTGTGGCGTTCTGTAGTTCATAGTGTAATACATCGGAAAACCATGTCTGTATGGCAGATTCCAGTAATCTGGGCCTAATATAGTGTCTAGAATCTGTGGCGTTCTGTATACAATGCTGTACTGCATCAGAAAACATTGTATTGCAGATTCCAATGCTCTGGGCCCTCTATAGTGTCTATAATCTGTGGCGTTCTGTAGCCAACAGTGTACTAAGTCAGAAAACAGTGTGTGTATTGCAGATTCCAATAAACTGGGCCTGATCTGTGGTGTTCTGTTACCAATACTGTACTGCAACAGAAAACTGTGCCTATATTACAGATTCCAAAGCTCTGGGCCTTCTATAGTGTCTATAATCTGTGGCGTTCTGTAGTTCATAGTGTAATACATCGGAAAACCATGTCTGTATGGCAGATTCCAGTAATCTGGGCCTAATATAGTGTCTAGAATCTGTGGCGTTCTGTATACAATGCTGTACTGCATCAGAAAACATTGTATTGCAGATTCCAATGCTCTGGGCCCTCTATAGTGTCTATAATCTGTGGCGTTCTGTAGCCAACAGTGTACTAAGTCAGAAAACAGTGTGTGTATTGCAGATTCCAATAAACTGGGCCTGATCTGTGGTGTTCTGTTACCAATACTGTACTGCAACAGAAAACTGTGCCTATATTACAGATTCCAAAGCTCTGGGCCTTCTATAGTGTCTATAATCTGTGGCGTTCTGTAGTTCATAGTGTAATACATCGGAAAACCATGTCTGTATGGCAGATTCCAGTAATCTGGGCCTAATATAGTGTCTAGAATCTGTGGCGTTCTGTATACAATGCTGTACTGCATCAGAAAACATTGTATTGCAGATTCCAATGCTCTGGGCCCTCTATAGTGTCTATAATCTGTGGCGTTCTGTAGCCAACAGTGTACTAAGTCAGAAAACAGTGTGTGTATTGCAGATTCCAATAAACTGGGCCTGATCTGTGGTGTTCTGTTACCAATACTGTACTGCAACAGAAAACTGTGCCTATATTACAGATTCCAAAGCTCTGGGCCTTCTATAGTGTCTATAATCTGTGGCGTTCTGTAGTTCATAGTGTAATACATCGGAAAACCATGTCTGTATGGCAGATTCCAGTAATCTGGGCCTAATATAGTGTCTAGAATCTGTGGCGTTCTGTATACAATGCTGTACTGCATCAGAAAACATTGTATTGCAGATTCCAATGCTCTGGGCCCTCTATAGTGTCTATAATCTGTGGCGTTCTGTAGCCAACAGTGTACTAAGTCAGAAAACAGTGTGTGTATTGCAGATTCCAATAAACTGGGCCTGATCTGTGGTGTTCTGTTACCAATACTGTACTGCAACAGAAAACTGTGCCTATATTACAGATTCCAAAGCTCTGGGCCTTCTATAGTGTCTATAATCTGTGGCGTTCTGTAGTTCATAGTGTAATACATCGGAAAACCATGTCTGTATGGCAGATTCCAGTAATCTGGGCCTAATATAGTGTCTAGAATCTGTGGCGTTCTGTATACAATGCTGTACTGCATCAGAAAACATTGTATTGCAGATTCCAATGCTCTGGGCCCTCTATAGTGTCTATAATCTGTGGCGTTCTGTAGCCAACAGTGTACTAAGTCAGAAAACAGTGTGTGTATTGCAGATTCCAATAAACTGGGCCTGATCTGTGGTGTTCTGTTACCAATACTGTACTGCAACAGAAAACTGTGCCTATATTACAGATTCCAAAGCTCTGGGCCTTCTATAGTGTCTATAATCTGTGGCGTTCTGTAGTTCATAGTGTAATACATCGGAAAACCATGTCTGTATGGCAGATTCCAGTAATCTGGGCCTAATATAGTGTCTAGAATCTGTGGCGTTCTGTATACAATGCTGTACTGCATCAGAAAACATTGTATTGCAGATTCCAATGCTCTGGGCCCTCTATAGTGTCTATAATCTGTGGCGTTCTGTAGCCAACAGTGTACTAAGTCAGAAAACAGTGTGTGTATTGCAGATTCCAATAAACTGGGCCTGATCTGTGGTGTTCTGTTACCAATACTGTACTGCAACAGAAAACTGTGCCTATATTACAGATTCCAAAGCTCTGGGCCTTCTATAGTGTCTATAATCTGTGGCGTTCTGTAGTTCATAGTGTAATACATCGGAAAACCATGTCTGTATGGCAGATTCCAGTAATCTGGGCCTAATATAGTGTCTAGAATCTGTGGCGTTCTGTATACAATGCTGTACTGCATCAGAAAACATTGTATTGCAGATTCCAATGCTCTGGGCCCTCTATAGTGTCTATAATCTGTGGCGTTCTGTAGCCAACAGTGTACTAAGTCAGAAAACAGTGTGTGTATTGCAGATTCCAATAAACTGGGCCTGATCTGTGGTGTTCTGTTACCAATACTGTACTGCAACAGAAAACTGTGCCTATATTACAGATTCCAAAGCTCTGGGCCTTCTATAGTGTCTATAATCTGTGGCGTTCTGTAGTTCATAGTGTAATACATCGGAAAACCATGTCTGTATGGCAGATTCCAGTAATCTGGGCCTAATATAGTGTCTAGAATCTGTGGCGTTCTGTATACAATGCTGTACTGCATCAGAAAACATTGTATTGCAGATTCCAATGCTCTGGGCCCTCTATAGTGTCTATAATCTGTGGCGTTCTGTAGCCAACAGTGTACTAAGTCAGAAAACAGTGTGTGTATTGCAGATTCCAATAAACTGGGCCTGATCTGTGGTGTTCTGTTACCAATACTGTACTGCAACAGAAAACTGTGCCTATATTACAGATTCCAAAGCTCTGGGCCTTCTATAGTGTCTATAATCTGTGGCGTTCTGTAGTTCATAGTGTAATACATCGGAAAACCATGTCTGTATGGCAGATTCCAGTAATCTGGGCCTAATATAGTGTCTAGAATCTGTGGCGTTCTGTATACAATGCTGTACTGCATCAGAAAACATTGTATTGCAGATTCCAATGCTCTGGGCCCTCTATAGTGTCTATAATCTGTGGCGTTCTGTAGCCAACAGTGTACTAAGTCAGAAAACAGTGTGTGTATTGCAGATTCCAATAAACTGGGCCTGATCTGTGGTGTTCTGTTACCAATACTGTACTGCAACAGAAAACTGTGCCTATATTACAGATTCCAAAGCTCTGGGCCTTCTATAGTGTCTATAATCTGTGGCGTTCTGTAGTTCATAGTGTAATACATCGGAAAACCATGTCTGTATGGCAGATTCCAGTAATCTGGGCCTAATATAGTGTCTAGAATCTGTGGCGTTCTGTATACAATGCTGTACTGCATCAGAAAACATTGTATTGCAGATTCCAATGCTCTGGGCCCTCTATAGTGTCTATAATCTGTGGCGTTCTGTAGCCAACAGTGTACTAAGTCAGAAAACAGTGTGTGTATTGCAGATTCCAATAAACTGGGCCTGATCTGTGGTGTTCTGTTACCAATACTGTACTGCAACAGAAAACTGTGCCTATATTACAGATTCCAAAGCTCTGGGCCTTCTATAGTGTCTATAATCTGTGGCGTTCTGTAGTTCATAGTGTAATACATCGGAAAACCATGTCTGTATGGCAGATTCCAGTAATCTGGGCCTAATATAGTGTCTAGAATCTGTGGCGTTCTGTATACAATGCTGTACTGCATCAGAAAACATTGTATTGCAGATTCCAATGCTCTGGGCCCTCTATAGTGTCTATAATCTGTGGCGTTCTGTAGCCAACAGTGTACTAAGTCAGAAAACAGTGTGTGTATTGCAGATTCCAATAAACTGGGCCTGATCTGTGGTGTTCTGTTACCAATACTGTACTGCAACAGAAAACTGTGCCTATATTACAGATTCCAAAGCTCTGGGCCTTCTATAGTGTCTATAATCTGTGGCGTTCTGTAGTTCATAGTGTAATACATCGGAAAACCATGTCTGTATGGCAGATTCCAGTAATCTGGGCCTAATATAGTGTCTAGAATCTGTGGCGTTCTGTATACAATGCTGTACTGCATCAGAAAACATTGTATTGCAGATTCCAATGCTCTGGGCCCTCTATAGTGTCTATAATCTGTGGCGTTCTGTAGCCAACAGTGTACTAAGTCAGAAAACAGTGTGTGTATTGCAGATTCCAATAAACTGGGCCTGATCTGTGGTGTTCTGTTACCAATACTGTACTGCAACAGAAAACTGTGCCTATATTACAGATTCCAAAGCTCTGGGCCTTCTATAGTGTCTATAATCTGTGGCGTTCTGTAGTTCATAGTGTAATACATCGGAAAACCATGTCTGTATGGCAGATTCCAGTAATCTGGGCCTAATATAGTGTCTAGAATCTGTGGCGTTCTGTATACAATGCTGTACTGCATCAGAAAACATTGTATTGCAGATTCCAATGCTCTGGGCCCTCTATAGTGTCTATAATCTGTGGCGTTCTGTAGCCAACAGTGTACTAAGTCAGAAAACAGTGTGTGTATTGCAGATTCCAATAAACTGGGCCTGATCTGTGGTGTTCTGTTACCAATACTGTACTGCAACAGAAAACTGTGCCTATATTACAGATTCCAAAGCTCTGGGCCTTCTATAGTGTCTATAATCTGTGGCGTTCTGTAGTTCATAGTGTAATACATCGGAAAACCATGTCTGTATGGCAGATTCCAGTAATCTGGGCCTAATATAGTGTCTAGAATCTGTGGCGTTCTGTATACAATGCTGTACTGCATCAGAAAACATTGTATTGCAGATTCCAATGCTCTGGGCCCTCTATAGTGTCTATAATCTGTGGCGTTCTGTAGCCAACAGTGTACTAAGTCAGAAAACAGTGTGTGTATTGCAGATTCCAATAAACTGGGCCTGATCTGTGGTGTTCTGTTACCAATACTGTACTGCAACAGAAAACTGTGCCTATATTACAGATTCCAAAGCTCTGGGCCTTCTATAGTGTCTATAATCTGTGGCGTTCTGTAGTTCATAGTGTAATACATCGGAAAACCATGTCTGTATGGCAGATTCCAGTAATCTGGGCCTAATATAGTGTCTAGAATCTGTGGCGTTCTGTATACAATGCTGTACTGCATCAGAAAACATTGTATTGCAGATTCCAATGCTCTGGGCCCTCTATAGTGTCTATAATCTGTGGCGTTCTGTAGCCAACAGTGTACTAAGTCAGAAAACAGTGTGTGTATTGCAGATTCCAATAAACTGGGCCTGATCTGTGGTGTTCTGTTACCAATACTGTACTGCAACAGAAAACTGTGCCTATATTACAGATTCCAAAGCTCTGGGCCTTCTATAGTGTCTATAATCTGTGGCGTTCTGTAGTTCATAGTGTAATACATCGGAAAACCATGTCTGTATGGCAGATTCCAGTAATCTGGGCCTAATATAGTGTCTAGAATCTGTGGCGTTCTGTATACAATGCTGTACTGCATCAGAAAACATTGTATTGCAGATTCCAATGCTCTGGGCCCTCTATAGTGTCTATAATCTGTGGCGTTCTGTAGCCAACAGTGTACTAAGTCAGAAAACAGTGTGTGTATTGCAGATTCCAATAAACTGGGCCTGATCTGTGGTGTTCTGTTACCAATACTGTACTGCAACAGAAAACTGTGCCTATATTACAGATTCCAAAGCTCTGGGCCTTCTATAGTGTCTATAATCTGTGGCGTTCTGTAGTTCATAGTGTAATACATCGGAAAACCATGTCTGTATGGCAGATTCCAGTAATCTGGGCCTAATATAGTGTCTAGAATCTGTGGCGTTCTGTATACAATGCTGTACTGCATCAGAAAACATTGTATTGCAGATTCCAATGCTCTGGGCCCTCTATAGTGTCTATAATCTGTGGCGTTCTGTAGCCAACAGTGTACTAAGTCAGAAAACAGTGTGTGTATTGCAGATTCCAATAAACTGGGCCTGATCTGTGGTGTTCTGTTACCAATACTGTACTGCAACAGAAAACTGTGCCTATATTACAGATTCCAAAGCTCTGGGCCTTCTATAGTGTCTATAATCTGTGGCGTTCTGTAGTTCATAGTGTAATACATCGGAAAACCATGTCTGTATGGCAGATTCCAGTAATCTGGGCCTAATATAGTGTCTAGAATCTGTGGCGTTCTGTATACAATGCTGTACTGCATCAGAAAACATTGTATTG